>NC_081760.1:13095227-13299227 GCF_963082965.1 Carassius carassius
ATGTCTCTTCATTGAATATTCACTGAGTTACAGTTCATTTTAATGACACGTGTCTAAATGAAGATCAGCGCAGACAAAGGCTGCAGACAGCACACCTTGTTTGTTATCTTTATTTTATAACTGCACAAAGTTTTGTTGTTATTATGTCTGTATACAAGAAAGTAGACCCTTTACAGATTCAATTGATGTATTTCTCTTATCTGTACGATCAAAATTGAAAGTGTAATTTAAGTTATTTTCGGGGTTATCAGGAGAAAATGCCTCATAACGCGTATATGCATTAATCGACTTCAGAGGGTTAAATCAATTCAATGCACACAGACTGAAGTAATTTAAGTCTTTGCTTCTTTTAATTGTAATGATTTTGGCTCACATTTAACAAAAAAACACTAATTTACTATTTCATCAAATTAGAATATGGTGACATGCCAATCAACTAATCAATTCAAAACACCTGCACAGGTTTTCTGAGCCTTCAAAATGGTCTCTCAGTTTGGTTCACAAGGCTACACAATCATGGGGAAGACTGATGATATGACAGTTGTCCAGAAGACAATCATTGACACCCTTCACAAGGAGCCACAAACATTCATTGCCAAAGAAGCTGCCTGTTCACAGAGTGCTGTATTCAAGCATGTTAACAAAAAGTTGAGTGGAAGGAAAATGTGTGGAGGAACAAAAGATGCACAACCAACCAAGAGATCCACAGCCTTATGAGGATTGTCAAGCAAAATCGATTCAAGATTTTGAGTGAACTTCACAAAGAATGGACTGAGGCTGGGGTTAAGGCATCAAGAGCCACCACACACAGATGTGTCAAGGAATTTGCATACAGTTGTTGTATTCCTCTTGTAAAGCCAATCCTGAGGCGTCTTACCTGGGCTAAGGATAAGAAGAACTGTACTGTTGCCCAGTGGTCCAAAGTCCTCTTTTCATGTGAGAGCAAGTTTTGTATTTCATTTGGAAACCAAGGTCCTAGAGTCTGAAGGAAGGGTGGAGAAGCCCAAGTTGCTTAAAGTTCAGTGTTAAGTTTCCACAGTCTGTCATGATTTGGGGAGCAATAACATCTGCTGGTATTGGTCCATTGTGTTTTTTGAAAAACAAAGTCACTGCACCCGTTTACCAAGAAATTTAAGAGCACTTTTTGGAGCAAATTTTGCTTCCTTCTGCTGACCAGCTTTTTATAGATGCTGATCTATTTTCCAGCAGGATTTGGCACCTCTGCCAAAAGCACCAAAAGTTGGTTAAATGACTATAGTGTTAGTGTGCTTGACTGGTCAGCAACCTCACCAGACCTGAACCCCATAGAGAATCTATGGAGTATTGTCAAGAGGAAAATGAGAAACAAAAGACCAAACAATGCAGATGAGCTGAAGGCCACGGTCAAAGAAACATGGGCTTCCATACCACCATACCACCTCAGCAGTGCCACAAACTGATCAGCCCCATGCCACGCTGAATTGAGGCAGTAATTAAAGCAAAAGGAGCCCCTGTCAAGTATTGAGTACATGTACAGTAAATGAACATACTTCCAGAAGGCCAACACTTAAAAAAAAAATATTTTTATGTTTTTTTTGTTTGTTTTTTTAAATTATTATTATTTGTATTTTATTTTTTGTCTTATGCAGTATTCTAATTTGTTGAGAAAGTGAATTGGTGGGTTTTTGTTAAATGTGAGCCAAAATCGTCACAATGACTTAAACTACCTCAGTTGGTGTGCATTGGTATGCAACTTTTTCACTACATTCTAATTCATTGAGAAGCGCCTGTATGTGTGTGTGTATATATGTGTGTGTATATATGTGTGTGTATATATATATATATATATATATATATATATATATATATATATATATATATATATATATATATATATATATTCAGTACAGACCAAAGATTTGGACACACCTTCTCATTCAAAGAGTTTTCTTTATTTTCATGACTATTAAAATTGTAGATTCACACTGAAGGCATCAAAACTTTGAATTAACACATATATGGAATTATATACATAACAAAAAAGTGTGAAACAACTGAAAATATGTCATATTCTAGGTTCTTCAAAGTAGCCACCGTTTGCTTTGATTACTGCTTTGCACACTCTTGGCATTCTCTTGATGAGCTTCAAGAGGTAGTCACCTGAAATGGTCTTCCAACAGTCTTGAAGGAGTTCCCCGAGAGATGCTTAGCACTTGTTGGCCCTTTTGCCTTCTGTCTACGGTCCAGCTCACCCCAAACCATCTCGATTGGGTTCAGGTCCAGTGACTGTGGAGGCCAGGTCATCTGGCACAGCACCCCATCACTCTCCTTCTTGGTCAAATAGCCCTTGATAAAGAAAACTCTTTGAATGAGAAGGTGTGTCCAAACTTTTGGTCTGTACTGTGTGTGTATATATATACATATATATATATATATATATATATATATATATATATATATATATATATATATATATATATATATATATATATATATATAAACGTACCTAAAGGATTATTAGGAACACCATACTAATACTGTGTTTGACCCCCTTTCGCCTTCAGAACTGCCTTAATTCTACGTGGCATTGATTCAACAAGGTGCTGAAAGCATTCTTTAGAAATGTTGGCCCATATTGATATATACCATTTTTTGAGCTTCAAAGCTTCGGTAGTAATTAACATATTTTTCTCTCTAATAAAGGCAGGAATCTGTGTCTGTATGTCCGTTTGCATTTTTATTATTTCGAGAACCGTTCATCCAATCGACTTCACAAGGGAGTGCAGTGGCGCATTTGGTGCAATATAGATGGAGACGCGACACATTCAGAATTAATTAACTTTTAGTAAACTACAGTCAGAACAGCGCGAGTGGGAAGTGGCGCACCTCACGCGGGCAGGGCTTATGCTCCAAGAACGGACACTTCAACTAGTGATATAAAACGCACACACACAGGTCTATTAAATTAAGCAATATTTTTAAGGTAGTCTAATATTTTTCTGACTAAAAAATTGGCACAGGAAGGGTAGATTTAAATAGAGAAAAAGGAAATTTAAAGAAAGAAAAAACGAAATTTAAATAAAGAAAAAACGAAATTTAAAACGAAATTTAAATAAAGAAAAAACTAAATTTAAATTAAAGAAAAAATGAAATTTAAATTAGAAAAAACGAAATTTAAAATAAAGAAAAAGCGAAATTTAAATTAGAAAAACGAAATTTATATTAAAGAAAAAACAAAATTTAAATCAGAAAAAACAAAATTTGAATTAAAGAAAAAACTAAATTTAAATTAAAGAAAAATCTAAATTTAAATAAAGAAAAAACTAAATTTAAATAAAGAAAAAACAAAATTAAGTTAAATTAAAAATGAGATTAATTTAGATTAATAATAACGGGTAAAAATGCTAATACATTTTGTTTCTATTATTCTATTTTCCACAATGTCAAAGCAACAAAACACAAGCTCAGACATGCACTTCGGTCCATACAAACTCCGCTGTTCTGCGCTCTAGCCAGAGAACACTCCCGTTGCTGGAACACACGTCGGTTCTATTTCTAGCAAGCATGCGTTTTCCGCGTGGCTCGAGCGAGACGCGTGTCTCAGTGTGCAAACTCCAACCTGTTAAAATAAAAAGCGAAATAAAAACGGACACACCACGCAGCTGAGACGCTCACAATGGGGAATGAGAACCGTTTCGCGGGGGATCCCAGGTGTGCAAAAAAAAAAAATAATAATATTAATAATAATATTCGAATGTCAAATTTTCAAATCGAATACCAACCCACCGAATGAATATTTGGGTCCGTTCCATATTTATTTATTTACAAATATGAAGCCTAAAATATCGCTATCGCCCCCTGGTGGCTCGCTGCAGTACAGGTAATATGTAAAAAAAATAACATAAATTTGGAATTAGAATTAGTATATCAAATAATAACATATTAAGATACAATTCGAATTTTATTTTATATTACGAGTATCTGGCCCTTACAGTGTCTGTAGAGAAAAATTCTGGCCCTTTGACAAATATAGTTGATGACCCCTGCTCTATTGGGTTGAGATCTGGTGACTGTGGGGGCCATTTTAGTACAGTGAACTCATTGTCATTGTTAAGAAACCAATTTGAAATTATTCTAGCTTTGTGACATGGTGCATTATCCTGCTGGAAGTAGCCATCAGAGGATGGGTACATGGTGGTCATAAAGGGATGGACATGGTCAGAAACAATGCTCAGGTAGGCCGTGGCATTTAAACGATGCCCAATTGGCACTAAGGGGCCTAAAGTGTGCCAAGAAAACATCCCCCACACCATTACACCACCACCACAAACCTGCACAGTGGTAACAAGGAATGACGGATCCATGTTCTCATTCTGTTTACGCCAAATTCTGACTCTACCACCTGAATGTCTCAACAGAAATCGAGACTCATCAGACCAGGCAACATTTTTCCAGTCTTCAACTCTCCAATTTTGGTGAGCTCGTGCAAATTGTAGCCTCTTTTTTCCTATTTGTAGTGGAAATGAGTGGTACGGTGGGGTCTTCTGCTGTTGTTGCCCATCCGTCTCAAGGTTGTGTGTGTTGTGGCTTCACAAATGCTTTGCTGCATACCTCGGTTGTAACGAGTGGTTCTTTCAGTCAAAGTTTCTCATCTATCAGCTTGAATCAGTCAGCCCATTTTCCTCTGACCTCTAGCATCAACAAGGCATTTTCGCCCACAGGACTGCCGCATACTGGATGTTTTTCCCTTTTCACACCATTCTTTGTAAACCATAGAAATGGTTGTGCGTGAAACTCCTAGTAACTGAGCAGATTGTGAAATACTCAGACCGGCCCGTCTGGCACCAACAACCATGCCACACTCAAAATTGCTTAAAACCTTTAATCATTCCAAAAAAAGGACAACACTTAAGGTCTTTGGGGTCATTTTGACCCCAAACTTTTAAAAAGCGATTGCATAAGGAAATATACATTTTTTATATGGAAAACTATATATCATTTTTTTTTATTTACTTCTCAACTATACATTTATGCTGTGTTTTTGTGGAAATTTTGAAGTTTTTTACCTATTTACTGCACAATTACATAACTAGGCCATAAATTGGCTCAGGAAAAATGATTTTTTAAAGAAAAAATCACTTAAATGATGATCTTAATTAAATCTAAATAGTTTCTGGACATTGCTCTATGTGTTAGGGATAGAATACTGCCATCAAAAGGTTAGTCAAAAAACTTTATTTCTTATGGGTTAGGAATTAAAGTGCAATGGCCACATGTATCCACTAGAGTGCTATAGAGACTCATTCATTTTCACTTCATTTTTCTTGATGCTTCAACTTCTCCTCACAACTTTATGATATATATTTTGTGAATATTTATTTAAACATTTTGAAATACATAAAAAATCTGTAGTTTTGTCAGAGTTAGAATTTGTTTTTGTTTTCTAATATATTTTGAATTATCTGCTTTTGCAAATTATTATACATACATTTGAAAAAAACATTACAAGTCACCACTATGACATGATTGTAATCACACACTATTTATTTCAGAAAATTATTTATCAACAACTATTTATTTTTTTAGAACAAGAGATTTTAGAACAAGATGAATTTTAAAAGTAAATAAACCAATATAATACAAAACAACAGCACCAATAAACTGTAATGAACAGGAGTGAAGGGTACACAGAACAACTTTTTTTATAAATCACATGGCTAATAAACATGTGAAAGAACAAGCAGAGTGCAAAACACTGATAATGGTACTTCATATCATGAACTAAAGTCGATGCACATCTGGCAGATGTTGACAGTATGAGCAGTGCAGATGTTCTTCCAGTTTGTGCAGTCCCATCTGAACTCCACGTCTCTGCTGCGTGGACACACCTCACAGCGCTTTCTTTTTGTGGATGGATGAACTAAAGACCTTTTGGCCATAGTGCTGTCACAGAATGAGCTGTGTGCGGGAACCAGACTGCCACTTTTATACTCTAACTGGGATGTTTTCAAAATGCTGCTGCAGCTCTTTCATCTAACTGTAAACTTTCTCAGAGTGCAAAAGTTCATCTTTCTTGTATCTGCCCTTTCCCTCTCTTTCTCTCTCTCTATCTGTGTGTGTGTGTGTGTGTGGGGGGGGGGGGGGGGCAAGCTTGTTCCATGTTGCATATGTGACATTTTTCAGATTTGTGCCAGTTTAGTTGATTTTATTTGCCAATTTCTATAAAAATGCTCTCTGTTACAGTGGCATACGTGTGTTTGTGTGTGTGTGTGTGTGTGTGTGTGTATGAGATAGAAAGTTTGTTCCACTTTGGGTTTATGCTCTAGGACCAGACCTTGAATTAAATGTAAAAATTTTTAGATTTATGCCAGTTTAGTTAATTTTATTTGCCAATTTCTGTAAAAATGCTCTCTGTTGCAGTCACATACATGTGTGTGTGTTTGTGTGTGTGTGTGTGTGTGTATGAGATACAAAGTTCGTTCTACTTTTTATTTATGCTCTAGGACCAGATCTTGGTTTATTTGTAGAAATTTTCAGATTTATAATGGATTTAGTTTTATTTTTTGACAAACAAAATTTTAAAAAGTCATTTTTTGCATTTTCCCATTCATTTTCAAAGACCTTAAAAGGTAAAAAAAATTTTACACACCTTTAGAACAACCAAATCAAGCCCAGTTTTTTTGTGCATGTTTAGATAGATTATTTAGGAAATGTCACCGAGTTTCATGCCCCTGCGATGAAGGTAACACTTTTAAAAAATGAAGGAAAAGTCCATTGGGGTCATTTTGACCCCAAAGAGTGATTAAACCTCTCTTTCCCATTCTGACATTGTTTGGAGTTCAGGAGATTGTCTTGACCAGGACCACACCACTAAATGCATTGAAGCAACTGCCATGTGATTGGTTGATTAGATAATTGCATTAATGATAAATTGAACAGCTGTTCCTAATAATCCTTTAGGTGAGTGTGTGTATATATATATATATATATATATATATATATATATATATACACTGAAAAAAGTGATTTTGGAGAGTGGTAAATATAATCTGTGGAAACCATATAAAATGTACATGATTATTGCAGCCAGCCAACGAATTCTAAAGTAATGGGTAAATTCTACATATGCTACCCATTCGTCAACAGTAAGAACCATCACATAGAAAAATGCAGTAAAATATACCCCCAAACCGTGAGTTTTTTTTTGCTTTAAATTGCGCATGCGTCAGCCCGCGTTTTTTGAGTGAGTGTGGGCGACGCTGGATCCTCTCTCTGGCTGCCATCGAACAGCAGAGGTGAAGGTAAGCTATTTACATAGGAGTGCTGTATATATATATTTTTTAACTATGAGATATTACACTTCACTTGTATTTGGCTTTCGTTTATTTAACATGCCATTACTTGAAATTAAAGTTTGAATCTGTCGCTGGCGTCACCATGGCCCGGGACACATCAAGCCACGTCGGACAACGTCGAACCGTCGGTCAGGCAACTTGGTTTATTGTGTTCCACGCGTCGGTTTGATGTGTTCAAATCATGGTTCAAATAAACAAATTGACCCCGACGAAAGCAGACGTGCAGTTGCTAGGATGAGAATGCGTTGACACGCAACGGCACGTCTGCTTTCGTCGCTGCTAGTTCTTTGCCATCAGTTTGTTGTGTCCTGGGCTTTCACCGTCTGCACAACTGCCGGTAAATTGAAATGCCGTGTTGGTGTGCTTTTTACAAGATTAGTCAGCATGCATGACTGTGTCTGACCGCTGGTTTTAAGGTTAGAAACTAGTCAAAGCCAGCTTTTTCTAATATATTGAATGGGCGCAGGATTAAAAATAAAAACATAGTAACGTTACCACTGTACCCCACCAGTGTGTGTGAAAACAAAATCATTTGTACAAAATCTAACCCAGGTACATGTCTGATAATTTGTTTTGTGTAATTTTTGTTTTTATTTCTGTTGCAGGCAGAGTCTGTGTATGTGGACACTCACTATTTGCCCTAATGCGTGCCAAAGGAGGAGCAGCTGGTTGCAAGATGCGTCCTCTGCTGGACACTTTATATGACGTATGTTATTTTATTTTTTCACAAATATGTAATTATTGATGAGTGAATTAAAAGTAAAGTAATTTGTAAACAATTGCTTTGTTGTGCGCAAAGTTGAGCTCCTTACCAACTTAAACCTTTTAACATCAGTGTGTGAATTCAGTCTTATCCATCCATTTTCTTTACTGCTTTGTCCATTCGGGTCACAAGATTTTTGAGCCAACCCAGCATTTATCAGGCGAAGGGGCAGGGTTCACTCTGGACAGGTCGCCAGTCTGTTGCAGGGCCGGAATTCGGTCTTAGTATATGTAAATCTCTCCCCACACTGCTAACAGTCTTTTCACTAAATTGTATCTCCCTACAGACACAGAACATTGAGAAAAAAGAGATGCTGTTGTCTGCTGCCTCATTAACTACCTCGGTGAAAGACAAGAAGATCTTTTCCATGACTGCCAGGTATGTCATATTGATAACAGATTTTTGATTAACTCAAGGGATCCTCCTCTCCTCTCCTCTCCTCTTGTATCCACCTTCGCCTTTTGCCTTCCACTCCTCCTCTGCTCTCCTTTTAGATAAACTGAAATATATTGAAACAGCATCTTAAATAAAATAAAAATGTGTTATGCTTTTTGTTTGTTTGTTTTTAACATGTAGGAATGTGAGGACTACACAGACAAAACGATGAAGGTGATTGTGAAGCACAATTTCATGGCTGAGGAGGATCCATCAGATTTGTCTATTGTGATCGAGGGAAACCAAGTGATGGAAGGATGTGGAAGCCGAACAAAGGCATGCATACTGCTGATGGGACTCATTTATGCAATCAACATCGAATATCCAAAGGAGCTGAAGAATACGTTTGAAGCTTTTCAAAAACTTTTTTTGGAAATTGACGGGGCAAAACTACTGAAAAAGGTCCACAGCCTCAAAAATATATACTCATGCAGTAGCCACACATTTCCCCTCTTGTTCGAAGAGGATCTTTTGTCTGGACATACTTTTAATGGAGTTTTAATGGAGTGTAGTTTTATATTATTCTTCTTTTCCCTTATTTGCTCCACACACAGACACAGATCCATCCACTCTCTCTCAGCCCACTCCATTGCTCTGTGATTTCCCCCAGATTGACAGAAAAGGAATACCAATAGAAAGTGGCCTAAATAATTTTGATCTCTCCTTCTACCCTCTTTCCCTCCCCATTTGTTTGTTTCTTTTATTCTCATCCTATTTTTGAGAGTGAGAGCAAGCTCAAAAACCATCTGGAGATCCAGCACTGCTCTGATCTCCTCCCTTCTCCTTTCATTTTCTCTTCTCCCTTCTCTCCTCACTTCTCTTTTCCGCTCTGATCTGGAAGTCCTAAAACAGGGATATGTTTTATTATCTAACATTTTTGAAACAACATTTGATAGATCAGTGAGTTATAAAACAGGTTCATTACTTGAAATGTTGTGTAAAGCTGTTGTGCTGCCATATATTTTGAGTGTTTCATAGGATTTTTTGGATTAAAAACATTGATCTGATGAACCATCTGAATGTCTTTATTGTGGGGGGTACATTTTACCTTCTCTGAATAAGTATTAACTGATATTATGTTATGTTATTATGTTATTAACTGATATTAATTAACTTTGATTTGAAGAGATAATTTTTACCTAATTTTAATGAGTAAGTAGCTGTTGAATATATACATAAATGTGAGGTATTGTTACCCAATTTATGCAAGCATTTAATAGCTTTTTACTTCAGATAGTTTATACTCAATATATGGGATTAAATCTACCCCACCAAAGTCGATGCAAATTGTTACCTCACATTTATTGGGTAAATTCTATAGATTAGTTTTTACAGTGTATATATATATATATATATATATATATATATATATATATATATATATATATATATATATATATATATATATATATATATATATATATATTTAAACATTCTAAAATATATTAAAAAATCTATATTTTTGTCAAAAGACAGAATTTCTTGTTGTTGTCTGATATCTTTTGAATTGTCTTCTTGTTTAAGTAAATTGTTAAATACATTTGCAGAAATCTCTCTCTCTCTAAAAAAAAAATTGCCCTGGACACATATGTCACACCTGTGTGTGCGTGTGCGTGTGTGTGTGTGTGTGTGTGTGTGCTCTAGTTCCAGTCCTTCATTTATGAGTGGAAATTTTCAGATTTATGCCGAATTTGTTGATTTTATATGCCAATTTCTATAAAAATGCACTCTATCACAGTCACACACACATTTGTGTTTGTGCGCATGAGATAGAATGTTTGTTGCAATTTGCATTTGTGCTCTAGATCCAGGCCTTTATAAAAATGTAAAACATTTTAGATTTATACTGGGTTTACTTCACAAATGAAAAAAAAAAAAAAAACTTACCCATTTTCAATGTGGGGTCAGTCTGACAAACAAATTATTAATAACACTTTTTGCCATTGAGATGACTGCTCATAAAGGTATTAATGATTAGTTAACATTTATAAACATTTACAAATGATGACTGGTTTTCCCTTTAGATTGGGTACTGCAAAAACATGAACAAATAATTAATAGATAATTTGTTAAGATGTGTAAATAGAGGTCTATACAAAAACAAAGACCAACAAATGAAGATCATATGAACTGAAAGTTTGCTGACATTTGTTAGCATTTCAATTTACATTAAATAAGGTAATGTTTAGTACTTTAAGTTCATTAGTAAATATTAACAAGAACACTATCTCATATTTCTAGCTATGTGTATATATATTAACTAATGATATAATCATTTGTTAATGATTTATAAATGAAGTTATTCTAAAGTGTTACCAACATGACATTTTTGATAATGTAAAATATTCCTTAAAACATAAAAAAAATTATACATGTTCTAATTCACCTCTTTTTGAACTTAATTAATGAATTAATTAGTTAATTCCTTACATTTATATAGCGTTTTTCTAAGCACTCAAAGCACTTAAAATTATCAGGGGGGTATCTCCTCATCCACCACCAGTGTGCAGCATCTACCTTGATGATGCAACGGCAGCCATATTGTGCCAGTACGCCCACCGCACACCAGTTTATTGGCAGAGAGGAGACAGAGTGATAAAGCCAATCAGCAGATATGGGGATTGTTAGGAGGCCATGATGGTCAGAGGCCAATGGGCGAATTTGGCTAGGATGCCGAGGTCACACCTCTACTCTTTTTGAAAGACATCTTGGGATTTTTAATGACCACAGAGAGTCAGGACCTCGGTTTAACGTCTCATCCGAAAGATGGATACTATTTTTATGTTTCTATTAAAATATGCTGTTGTGAACGGTATCTGTAAGAGATCATAACAAAATAAAAAAAATGGCTTATTAACAGAAAATAGAAATAGTTCACTCAAACATTACAATTTCTGACACTTTATGTCAGGATAATATGTTAATGCAACAGGAATGAATATGCAAATGAGATTTGTGAAAATGCTAATTAGATTTGCAGTATGTTTCAATTATAATCTCCTTGGATAGAAAGAAAATCATGGGTGTCTGAAACAACACAAGGATTAACATAAACACGGCGGACCCGGTACCGGGTCCAAAACTGCGTACAACATGCTTCATTTGCAAAGCCTTCCTTAACATGCCAGAATTTTCATTTTTTTGAGTGAATTAGGCCTATTCCTTTAAAATTTGATAGTTTTTTTTTTTTTTTTTTTTTCTTTCAGTGAAGTAAGTGCTGACCTGCTGGCATGCAGAATATCCATTTGATAGACAATTCACCAAAAATAAAGTGCTTTCATAGATCTGCAAACCAAACGAACACCCCAAATCCCTGTAATGTTCTAAATTATATTCCACCTTTTATTATATTTCCAACCACCTTTGAGAAGTTATCTAATAAGTAAATGCAGACTGGGATTGTGTCCTTTTCCCACTTCTAAATCCAATTTGCTTCTTTTGCTTCACACTATCTCAGAGTCTTCGAGATAAGCCTCATTCCTAGTGCAGAACAAACAAAGCCACACACCCTACAAAAAAGGCCATCTCTTGTTTTCCATGGAAAAAGGCCAAGTTTTTCCATCCTCTAAACAATTAATATGTGATCTGGGGGTGGTGCAGTGTTATTAATCTCCAGAGGAAACTGCTCTAAGTATGTAATCTTTAGGAGCTTTGTGAAAGATTACATATCGCTGCTTTCATAAAGGCACCATTACTTTCTGGAGAATAATGGGACCCGCTAATTTGGCGCTTTGACCTTAAGCTGTTCATCATAGAGTGCAGAGATGAGATGACTGTGGCAAGAGAGAGAGCACATTATCATTTGGCCATAGGGACTGGGAGGCTAATGCTGACATAACACACATAAGAACAGATAACAGTATTCTCTGAAGACTAGGGCTCCACACCAGTGCTTAGTGGCTTAAGGACCAGTGTCATTTCCCAGAAACGATACCAGAAAGTGACGTACAAAGATGATGGACTGGATAGCACAGAGAATAAAGATATGATCCGTACCTACTGACTAAAATAATTAATAGCACAGCAGGAATGCTGATCAGCTCAGATGAATGAAATCCAGGCATTTCTGGATAACGCAAGATAGGACACTGCTAACATGCAGTGGATCTGAACCAAAACTAACTCAAATAATTAAAAACTATGATAATCTTGCTTGCAGCCACAAAACAACCCTACAGTTATTCATTTTTCAGTTAGACTTGCCAATTTCCAGTGCCCTAAAATCATGCAATTTTGGCTGGTTCAGTTTGCTGACCATCTGAAACGACCATCTTATTCACCAGTATGAGGCATGTTTTGAGCTTTTACATGCTGGTTTCAGCTCAACACCCAGAATTATCAAGCTGGTCAAGCTGGTCAAGCTGGTCCTGGAACAAAATCTACAACAACACCATATAGCCCATCTAAAATGAACAAAGAGCATCGTTTTAAAATTCACACTAGTCCAAACTGTATGTAGAAACAATTTCACTCATAAATTTGTAGCAAATTTCACAAATAATTACAAAGAAATAGAAAGTTAATTACTTAATGTTAATGATATTAATTATAAAATCCTATTAAAAATAACAATGATTAACATACAAGAGTATTACTAAATAACAACTATTTTCATTACTTAAAAAATAATTTTCTACGGTGCCCCTAAGATGACATGGTCGGTTCATTGGTTTTGTTGTGGCCACAAGATATTAACTCATGGGAATGTGATATCATGATATTATGTCATAGCCACAAGATCATCCCTATGCCGTGGCCTGAAGATGTTATTTTGAAGGAACGGCATCTATTTCTCATTAACTCTTCAACGAAACACAATAGTATTAATAATTATGGTATATTAATTAGCCAAAATAAAATGAAATATATGTTACATTTAAACTGCATTACAGCTAAAATTCCAGTAAGTATAATCAAAGCTTTATTGTCATGTCAAGCATTTACAGTAGGTTATTATTTACAAAAGTATTCAGTACGTGAAGTAAAGAGATCAAAATGAAAGGAAAAAAAAAAAAAAAAAAAAAATATATATATATATATATATATATATATATATATATAAACAAATATAAACAAATATAAAAATACGTTGTATAACCAATAATAATAATAGCTTAATATACAAATATTATGGGGAAAAAGCAATCAGTTAATGCACTTACAAGACGATGGATATACAATCGATTCAAACTGTTTTTATATTTTATATTATGCACTTTATGTAACATGATAAACTTCATTTGAATGTTGACGATCGTATGTAATACAGCCCGGTAGTCAAGGCCTATGATTAATATAATAATATAATAATGTAATCATTTATATGATAAATAATGTAATCATTTATAAATAATATAATAATTTCTTGATTCAAAATCAAATATTAATGAATAAATCTCTGATAATCCCAGGGTTGCTATTGTCACACTGGTTTGTTTACGCATTAAACTCTTGGCCACGAGAAAAAAACATGTCGTTCCCGCAACATAAGAAGTCGTGGCCACAAGAAATGAATGTCATTCCCTCAACATAACATCTCAAAGCCATTACATAAGGATGTCATTACCTCGACAAAATGGCCACATATTATCAAGTTCTCACAAGTTATTATATCATGGCCACGACAAAACTAAGTGAATCGACCATGACATCTTAGGGGCACCGTAGTTTTATTTTTTTTTATCTTTGATGACATACTTTCTGAACTTGCAGCAATGCATTTTGGGATTGTCTTATCCATGCAGGAATTAATATGCAATTGATACCGTACAGTACAGACCAAAAGTTTGGACACACCTTCTCATTCAAAGAGTTTTCTTTATTTTCATGACTATGAAAATTGTAGAGTCACACTGGAGGCATCAAGGGCTATTTGACCAATAAGGAGAGTGATGGGGTGCTGCGCCAGATGACCTGGCCTCCACAGTCACCGGACCTGAGCTGGACCTGAGCAGGGGTGAGCTGGACCGCAGACATAAGGCAAAAGGGCCAACTAGTGCTAAGCATCTCTCGGGGAACACCTTCAAGACTGTTGGAAGACCATTTCAGGTGACTACCTCTTGAAGCTCATCAAGAGAATGCCAAGAGTGTGCAAAGCAGTAATCAAAGCAAAAGGTGGCTACTTTGAAGAACCTAGAATATGACATATTTTCAGTTGTTTCACACTTTTTTGTTATGTATATAATTCCATATATAATTCCACATATGTTAATTAATAGTTTTGATGCCTTCAGTGTGAATCTACAATTTTCATAGACATGAAAATAAAGAAAACTCTTTGAATGAGATGGTGTGTCCAAACTTTTGGTCTGTACTGTATATTGCATACTGTATGTATTTTTATGTATGCACTATGTATCTGCATCATTGTTTCCAAGCAATAATAAATCAATAATAAACAAATAAATACATTATATTTTAACATAAAATAATTAAATATCTCAGCATCTTTAAAACAAAATAGATTTATCAGCAAAACTGTATAAAATATTAAGACGTGCTGTTTAAGTCTCTAGTTTTTAGAAATTGCTAGTAAATTTCACAAAGAATTACAAAGAAATGGCAAGTAGAGAATTTACATGAATGTGAAATTTTGAAGCAGAAATTCTGAAATTGTATTTCCTTTTTATAATAAAGATAAAATAAAATGTACAAAATAAAATGATAACAATTTTCATTTGCATTTTTATGTACCTGCAGTCCTGGACATCATTAAGAGTCCTCTAGTGGGAGCTGTGATAAATCCCACCCATTCAAAGAGTCATTTAAAACTAGCCTTGTTGTACATTGTTCTGACCTACCCATCCAGCTCGAATCCCAACAACGGTTGACTGATCTAATCTAAGTGACAGCAGACAGGAATTGATAGGAGCCCCTAGTGAGTAATGTGTTTTGGTCTTCATGGGCCACTCTTCCAATGAGCTCTACATTAACTAGTAGTGAGGATTGTAATCTCACAGATCAAATCCACCCAGATTTCTGCCGGTATAGAAAAGTAATAAAGCTTTGCTTAACAGCTTCAGAGGAGAGCTCTTCCATCATGGCGAAAGCTCAGCTTAATGATTTAACTGTGCTGTAGTGAAGTTATCAGATTTTCTCACTGTGTGTCAAACTCTTGCACTTTGGCCTGTGCTGCATGTCAGGTTTATTCAGCACTCAGTGACATTTTACACTGTTTTTTTTCTCTACCAGGACTGTTAGGAGAGGTGGAGGTGTAGCTGCTCTATTTAAAGATGTCTATCAATGCAAGCAAGTGTCATTTGGTCAGTACTTGTCTTTTGAATATCTAGGGATTGTGCTTAAAGGTGCTCCACGCATTCTGTTTATTATTATTTACAGGCCTCCAAAATACTCTCCAGTCTTTGTTGAAGAGGTCACAGAAATGTTATCAATGATTTCCTCAGAGTTTGACTGTTTTGCTATTGCAGGGGATTTTAATATTCACATAGATAATGCAGAAAACAAAACTACAAAAGAAATGATAACGGTTCTAAACACTTTTGACTTGACTCAGCATGTGCATGGACCCACACAAAAAGGTGGACACACTCTAGACTTAATCATCTGTAGGGGTCTAAACATTTCATCCATTGTTATTAAGGACATAGCACTATCTGATCACTTCTGTATTTTCTTTGATATATTGATCTCTGCTACAACTGAATCTAGATCGGTCTCTGTCAGAAGGAGATGCATTAACGAGAACACAAGTGTACTATTTATGGAGGCTATGTCTTTAACACCAAGCATTTCTGTAGACTCTGTTGATATTCTCCTTGATTCCTTTAACTCAAAAGTTAAGAATGTTATTGATGATATTGCTCTAATAATAGTCAGTAAGAAAACAAACAGACAGAAATCAGTTTGGAGAAGATCAACAGCAGTTCAGACTATAAAAAGACAATGCAGAAAAGCAGAGCGGATGTGGCGGAAGACAAAACTTGAAATTTTCTATAGCATCTATAAAGACAGCCTTCATGCTTTTAATGTGAAACTAGCCACAGCTAGACAGAATTTCTTCTCAAACCTTATAACACTCGTACTCTTTTTGCCACTGTTGAGAGACTGACAAACCCCCCAAGTCAGATTCCCAGTGAAATACTCTAAGACAGCAAATGCAATGAGTTTGCATCCTTCTTTTCTGAGAAGATCATCAATATCAGGAAGGTGATTAGCACATCCTCAAGTAATGCAGAGGTCAGACAGATTAGGCCACAATATCAAAAAGATACTATGTCTATTTTTGAAGCAATCGATTGCAAAATTCTGGAAGACATAGTGCAGCACCTAAAATCATCAACCTGCTATCTTGACGCACTTCCCACAACTTTTTTCAAAAGTGTGCTTAACTGCTTAGAAGCAGATCTTTTAGAAGTGGTGAATGCCTCACTTCTTTCTGGGACATTTCCAAATTCCTTAAAAACTGCAGTTGTTAAGCCCCTCCTGAAAAAAAGCAATCTTGATTAACACCATTTTGAGCAATTTTAGACCAATATCTAATCTTCATTTTATAGGCAAAATAATAGAAAAGATAGTTTTTAATCAGCTGAACAAATACTTAAACTCAAATGGATACCTGGACAATTTTCAATCTGGTTTTCAACCGCATCACAGCACAGAGACAGCACTCATTAAGATAATAAATGATATTCGCTTAAATTGTGACTCTGGCAAAATATCGGTGCTGGTATTGCTAGATCTCAGTGCTGCGTTTGACACTGTCGATCATAACATACTACTAGAGAGACTGGAAAACTGGGTCGGGCTTTCTGGGATGGTACTCAAATGGTTCAGATCATACTTACAAGGGAGAGGCTATTATGTGAGTCTAGGAGAGCATAAGTCTAAGTGGACGTCCATGACATGCGGAGTCCCACAAGGCTCAATTCTTGCACTGCTCTTGTTTAGCCTGTACAGTATATGCTCCCTCTAAGTCAAATAATGAGAAACAACCAAATTGCCTATCACAGCTATACTGATGATACCCAGATTTACCTAGCCTTATCTCCAAATGACTACAGCCCCATTGACTCCCTCTGCCAATGCATTGATGAAATTAATAGTTGGATGTGCCAGAACTTTCTTCAGTTAAACAAGGAAAGACTGAAGTCATTGCATTTGGAAACAAAGATGAAGTGTTCACGGTGAATGCATACCTTGACTCTAGGGGTCAAACAACTAAAAATCAAGTCAGGAATCTTGGTGTGATTCTGGAGACAGACCTTAGTTTCAGTAGTCATGTCAAAGCAGTAACTAAATCAGCAAACTATCATTTAAAAAACTTTAGAACAAAACAAGAATTAGATGTTTTGTTTCCAGCCAAGACTTGGAGAAACTTGTTCATGCCTTTATCACCAGCAGGGTGGACTATTGTAATGGGCTCCTCACCGGCCTTCCCAAAAAGACCATTAGACAGCTGCAGCTCATCCAGAACGCTGCTGCCAGGATTCTGACTAGAACCAGAAAATCTGAGCATATCACACCAGTCCTCAGGTCCTTACACTGGCTTCCAGTTACATTTAGGATTGATTTTAAAGTACTTCTCCTCGTATATAAGTCACTAAATGACCTAGGACCGAAATATATTGCAGATATGTTCACTGAATATAAACAGACCACTCAGATCATTAGGATCGAGTCAGTTAGAAATACCAAGGGTTCACACAAAACAAGGGGAGTCCGCCTTTAGTTACTATGCCGCCCGCAGTTGGAATCAGCTTCCAGAAGAGATCAGATGTGCTAAAACACTAGTCACATTTAAATCTAGACTTAAAAATCATCTGTTTAGCTGTGCATTTATTGATTGAGTACTGTTACTGTGCAATGTCCGAACTGATTGCACTATATTTCCACTGTTTATTTTATGTAAAATCATTTTCTAACTGTTTTAAATTAATTTTAAAATTGCTTGTTTTATTATTGTTATTATTTTTCTTCATTATTATTTTACTTTCTTTTATGTAAAGAACTTTGTGCTGTATAAATAAATGTATATTTTGCTATATAAATAAACTTGCCTTGCCTTGAGTTGCCTTGCCTTGCCTTACCATTCAAACGTTTGGGGTTGGTATTTTGTTATGTTTTTGAAAGAAGGTGGTCATATTTATTTAATTAAAAATACAGTAAAACCAATAATATCGTGAAATATTTATAAAACATAAAACAAATCGTTATGTTAAAATGTAATTTATTAATGTGATGCAAAGCTGAATTTTCAGCATCATTAATCCCGTTTTCAGTGTCACATGATCCTTCAGAAATTTGTGCCTAGATTTGCCCAGACATAAAAGTTTGGAATCAAAAGTCTGCAATTTCAATACATCAGTAATATAATTCTGTGTTATAAATTGGTACTGAGAATGCTATGAAAGAAAGCATCTCATCAGACACAGCACACATACAGTACACTGCAGCTGTTCTGAGCAGTCACACAGTACTTACTATCCTAGCCTCATCCACCTAATAATTATAGTCGCACCATTATCCTCCCTTCCTTGTCATTTAAGGCCTCCTTCGTTCTTCTGTCTATCCCCATCTTTTTCCCTCTCTCATTCTCCATCCTGATTAATATAAGCGCCGGTGTGCGCAGCAGGCTGCCCTGCTCATTTGGTTCCCCCTGATCAGCTCAGAATATGAATAAGTTTCCACTCTGTTTGAGTCAAACAGTCCCTCACCTGCCTCATCAGCATTTTCACCAGCAAGAGCTTAATGGATAGTTCAGATAAATAAAGGTTTTCTCATCGTTTACTAACCCTCATGTTGCTGCAAACCTACTGGGCAGTAACTGATTACATGTTATCTGAATCATATATAAAGATATTATGAACACAGTTAATTCGTCATAATTTTGGTTGATTCTACCTAATCCCCTTTTAAATTGTCAATTATAAAAAAGCCTACTGATAACATACATTTGTGAAATTGAGACTTTAAGAGACATTTGTTGTTTTATTAATTTAACAACACATTCACATGCTCACAAGCTCAAAAAAAAAACAAAAAAAAAACAGGTCATATGGGTTTTTGAAAAATATCTCTTTTGCAGTTTGTAAGGTAGCTATCCTTCAACGTAAACAGTCTGCAAAGTTGTTAATCAAAAAGGTGCTTTATATACTTTTATATTTTAATTTAGTTATTACTTTTTAATGATTAATTTTTCATATCACTATGGTATACAACATGTTCTTATTTATGTATCTTATATATTTATTTATTTATTTATTTACTAAATATGCAAAACTTGATGTTTCTAAAGTTCAAAAGCAACTAAAAACAAAACTGGAGTATAAATGTAAGGCAGGTTGCTGCTTCAGTTTCTGTGCACTTTAGCTGAACATTGCCATTGTGCCCTTGAGCAAGGTATCCTCCATTTGCACCTCAGCTATACTAGTTGTGACATTTTGTTTTGTCTGTGTGTCAAACAGAGTTATGGGCAAAGGAAATAAATTCAAGGTTTTTATGCCAGCAGTGCTCAGCTGGCAAAATATTGAGTTAATGTTAGAAAAATCAAAGTCTTTAGGTTTACCAGCAATCATTATTAGCGGCATAACACAATCTCTCCATGCAGTCAGGAGAACATGTTTCTTTTATGAAGAGAATAATGTTCAATTTTAATGTTATGGTTTGTTTGAACTAAACATGAAATGAAAAATAGTTAATGTTGTTCTTAATAAAAACCAAGTTTATAAATCTTATTTTTAATCATCACAATGACTTGCTCTGTCTATTAAACTTTTCATATGACGTCATTTAGGTTACATTTAGAGCATATAATGCATATAATCCAGGACCTTTAAATGAAGGTGATTATTTGCACATATACTGTAACATCAGTAGTAGCTGTGTCTCTTGAACATTTATGGGCCGGGAGGTTGTAGGTTAAGCTTTGACTGTGGCGGAAGATTAGTTGGCTCTGTGCCACAGCTTTACTTACAATATTAGTTTATACACACAGGAGAACTAATGCCCTTCCTCCTGAAATTTCTACACGGTTTAAACTGGCTACTGTTAGAATACTTCACTGATTGATTGAATTTCAGAATAAAATGTAATTTAAGAACAGTTATTGGAGAGTTACTTCAGGTGAAAAAGGGTTATTTTTTCACTATTTTAATCAAAATAGTGAATCAAAATTTTAATCATTCTGATGGCTAACTTTCAGGCCATTTCAAGTATTTATATAAAATTTGTGCTTGTGCATGTTTATTGTCCTTGATGGCCCATTAAAAAGAAAGAACGAAAAAAAGAAAGATAAAGTCTATCTGAAAAATATAAAATTAGAACTTATGAGCACTGAACCTAAGCAATGCTAATTGTCTAACCTGCAAATATTATGTTAACATGTTTATCGTTGTTTAATCTATTGATGTTTTTTTGAGAATTTGGCAGTTGAAGCTACAAAATAGCATTTAAAAAACTTAAAACATTTGGAATGGTGAAACAGGACTGCTTTGTACATTTCACCAGCAATGTGCTAAACATCACTGCACATAGAAGGCACATGCCTGAATTCTTAGTAAATCTGTATCGGTCTTTCAGTAAGTCTACACATTTAACAAGAGTTCCGCTCACTAGCCAAAATCAATACTTCATTTATCTGTAAATCGGTTCCACCAACACGATTGCCTAGCTGACCTTGCTGGAGTTCATTTTTATTGTACATCACCCATCAAAGAGCTTTGCCCAAATGATCAACCATCTCTCAGAGGTTCTCTGCTGCTTTTAGGTTAGTGATGTGTAGGATTATGTATTTCATTTCCCAAATCTATGTACGTCTTGCATTTGATTGTGTCCTTTGATGCTCTTTTGATCCTACAATGACTATTATATACACACTACCACTAGAAAGACATCTCTGTACAACAGTTAGCAGAAGCTAGAGAGTACTTTCTGGACACACAAGCCTCCGTTACTATGTTTAAAATGACATTTTGGAAATTAGCAATGGAGGTGTTGGATGAAATGCCTAAAATAATTAGTCGTACATGCAAGAGCATGTACGACTAATGTTGAAATGTTGCTGTTGAAAGCTTGCACGTATATATATCCGTATCACTTTGCCAAATGATTTCAGTTCAGCAAAAAATTCAGCAAAAGATCCAAAACCCCATGCAACAACTGCTGTGTGAAGGGACCCTGATCACCCTGTTGGGGGTTATTCTACGATAACAACCAGCTGGATGTACATTATCCCACTTATTTCAAGGCTACTTGCCACATAAGTAAATAATTAGAAACAAAATACTGATTTGAGTTTAAACATTTGAATGCAAAGCTCCTGTGAAGACAGCAGTTGCGAGCAAAGTACTGATGCTTGCCTACAATACGACCACTGGCGCGGCACCAGTGGTCACTAGTTCAAACTTATGCGCCCTCCAGAAGCTTGAGTTCTGCAAGTGAACGGTGCTTGCGGTGCCATTCTAAAGAGGTTCAAAATCACTCTCACTGACCTTTTCCTGGATTGTGCAGATCTGGTGAAATGACCTCCCAGTCTTTATTCATTTAAAAAAAAATAAAAAAATTTGCCACCACTTGAACAACTAATACTAGCAATTACCTTTTCTTTTCTATTTTATTCTATTCTATTCTTGAAAAAAAAAACATAGCTGCGTGTTCTGTGCTAGACTAACTGAGACTTGTCATGGCACTTGTATAGTGTTGTTGTTCTCTTGTTGGTCTGATTGCTTCTATTGTTCTCATTTGTAAGTCGCCCTGGATAAGAGTGTCTCCTAAATGATTAAATGTAGATGTAAGTTCAAACTAGGAAGACATTTAAGAAAAATGGTACAGTCATACCACTTATTACACAACATTTCACCACACAAATAATCATGAGAGAGTGAGTCCGCGATTCCAGGATGACATAATGAAATAACTGTACACATAATATTGCATCGAGTTTTAATATTTTATTAGCTAATCAAGTGCAAAGCTTCCACAAATTAAAACTGTTGTTGTTGTTTGTTGTATATCTGCGATCGTGCAGATATTCGGAAAAAGCAGGACTCTTGTTTGTGAGATATAACTCTGTCATAGGCATATGTTAGGCTATAAAAACAAAACTTATTAAATAGCTATTTTTATGTTGTGTTTGTTTTTTAACCATTTTGATGACATTTTTTATGATACTTTTGACCCACTATGTGTGATGCTCTGTAAAGAAATTAGGTGTGAACATATGAGAATTTACTATTATATTTCTAAATGTGCGCTCTAGGGCTGTCAAAATAGCTGAAAAACTAAATATGTATTTTGTACTTAAATATTATCAAAATTCTACTTATATTCAAATTTAAAATGCATAATTTGAGTTAGGGTGAAGAAAAGCTTTTGTCTTCTCTCCTGAGGCCACAAGAGGGCGGAGCGAGCAAAATATTACTAATGCACATTTATTCAAAGCATAAGAACACATGACTGCAGAAAAAAGAAATACATAAAATGTAAAATAATGTTTATAAACCAATTATAATTAATTAAGTTGCTTAAACAACTATAAACAAAACAGTGTCATGTATGCATGCATAGTTAAATACAAAAGCCAGTCACACAGAATAATAAAAATAAAAAAAAACTACAAAGATGGTGGATGTGCATGATCGACAGTTAAGCAGAGGTTTAGGCAACTAATGATCAACATTTCACCTGAGTAATATATATATATATATATATATATATATATATATATATATTAGGGGTTTAACGGTACGCAAAAATCACGGTTCGGTACGTACCTCGGTTTTAAAGTCACGGTTCGGTTCATTTTCGGTACAGTAAGGGAAAGAAATGCAAACATTAAACTGCAGGTTGTTTATTACTATAAACTTTTTTTTTACAATTTTTTTACACTTTTTTTTAATACTTTTTAATAAAATATATATAAAATAAAAAAAGAATAAGAAATAAAATACTGCTGCAAAGTTCTCCGCTAAATAAAATACTCTCAGTCTCAAACCAATATCATATAATAAAATATAATGAAACATAATTAAATAACTATGATTACAGTGCAGCATTACCAATTCCAGCTTGTAGGCCTGCTCATATTTAAAAAATATATATAACTTTTCTAAAGTGTAAAGTGCAGCATGAACAGTTTCCGTTTTGAGACCTGCTCAGATTTCGTTATTGCGTTGGACCGATTGGAATTAAGAGCAAAGGTCTTTTTAAATGCCGACGGGAGCTGCGTTTGAATTACAATCGTTTTTTTCCTAGTTGTAGTGATGTTCACACTCGCGTGATGCCTTTATGAAAACTTTAGGCCGGTGACACACTGGCATATTGCACCTGTCAAACACCGTCAATACTGTTGACGGTGTCCTTTATCAGTAGGCTTCATATTTATGCTCAACATGAAGTATAGATATTGTTTTAGTGAAGACAAGATCCTGGTCTATTGGTGCCTCGGCGGTCTCCCTCTTTGTCACCTACAGTAGCAGCAGTGCGTCAGCACCGCGTCAGGCACCATTCTGGTGTGTAAAGACACAGAAAATGCGAAGCAGGTGTCACGCAACTGACAAACAGCAGAAACGCCACACTCACGCCACGCAGCCAGTGTGTCACCGGCCTTAGAATCAGCTGCAGGGCGGGATTTGCGCTGAACGCGAAGACTTCCGCCTTTTAATATGTTCGTTTGGAAACACAAAAATGTTCCGCAAACAAAATATTGCATTCGGTTATTCGGTACACATGTGCACCGTACCGAAAGCCCTGTACCGAAACGGTCCGGTACGAATACACGTACCGTTACACCCCTAATATATATACATATATATATTTGTCGTGGCGACAAAATAATTTTTTTTACTTTAGTAAATAATTATATTAACTATATCTTGGTTATCGGACGGTATTATGTGCGATAGTTTTCATTCAAATTTAGCATTCATAAACGTTACATAAAGTCCGTACCGCCGCTCCCTACACACAGAGTACGCAACCACCCCAGTTGCACAAAAAAAAAAATGTGCCATTCCCCCAACCGCGTTCGCGGCCGCTCCCACCTCATGTTTGCGGCTTAATGCTCATAATTGATGGATGGACATCTATGCCCAGTTAAAAGACATCAGCAATTCGGCGCAGTGAAAAAAAAAAAATGTCAATAGCATTTGAGAAGAATGAGTTCGTCAAGTTAATTGTTCATCTAGGTGTCAACTATAATGCACACCTTTTAAATTTGTTATGTTTATTAAAATAAACTGTAAATCATATCTAAATTATGTTACTTTTTCACAATCGAATGGGCTCAAATGCAAATTTGAAGTGCAATAGCATTTGAGGAGAAAGACTTACAGTCATAAAAAGAACTGTAATGTTTTTCATTTAGGTGTCAACTACAATGCACACCTTATACATTTTTAATATTTATTAAAATAAATTGTAAATCATTTAGGTAGAAATGAGGTCAGTGCATCACTTTCAGGCACTTTTTCTTTTTTTTTTTTTTTTTTGGCTGTTGATGCTAATAGCATGTTTTAATGTAGGAAATAATTTTACCACCACCAACACATCTAATATTCTCTCTGACTTTCCAGGTTCCCTTATAAAAAAAATTAGTCATGGTTTTAACAATAACACCAAAAATTATCGTTCCTGTAGCCATGGTGACTGCAAATTAACCATGGTTTTGTTACTTCAAATAATAATTTGTTTAGGCTACTGGCCAAAAATGTAATTCAAATTTTCACGTAATCTTTCATTTTTGGCCATCTTTGTGTTATAGATGACACAGCCTTTATAATTTCTTCAAAAAAACAAATGTGGATATCACAACCCTTACAAAAATAAACCACGGTTGTATCATAGTAAATCAACTTAATTTTCTTTTTCAAGTTTTATGAATGCTTGAGACTGTAAAATAAATTTGAGTCATAAAATAGTTTAAAAGTTATAAAAGCCATAAGTAAATGTTGAAAGCTACATTTGTAATTTGTAAATAATACAATTTATTATTTTATTTACTTTTTTATTTTATGAAAGTTCTATTTTCACCCCTATAGTTTTTTTGTTTTGTTTTTTTATCATAATATTTGAGGACGTGGGGCACAGCAATCCTGCTTAGGGCACCCATTTGGCCAGCAGCAACCCTGCATAAAGTCAGAGACAATTTATAAGAGACATGCCATTTCCTAAATCCTCCATACAACTATATAAGGAAAACCCGTAACGGCAAAGATGGCGGTTGTATGCACATGTCCCGCCCCTCCCGATGGAAAGCCAATCATCTGCTTTTAACAGTCAAGCCGGGAAACATTTAAGCCTATCATCTGGTTCCACTGATGTATGCGCTCAGTTGAGGAACCCTTGCGCATGCGTAGTAAAAGTATAACCTGTGGGAAAAAGGTCATAAAATTGTTTCAGCGATTTGTATCATATTTTACTGCTGTTTCTATACATGCCGTTTTTATGTCCCGGTGACCAGTGAAAGTGCAGTTCTGACTCTCTGCCCATTCATTTAGATAGGAGCCTGGTTTTGTTAGTCTGAAATAGCTGCCGAGTGGCATGACTTGCCTAAAAGGACTTAATATAAAGTGCATAATATAAAACAGGCCTACAAGAAAACATTTTTATCGAACCTACAATCTTGTAAATCCATTAACTGATAGATTTTTTTCTTGAACTGACATTTTTTTTTCGTAATATTATTATTATTATTATTATATTATTATTAGCCTATTATTATTTGTTATATGTTTTATATTTGTTTATAGTATTAGCATTTTCCCCTTCATTTTGATCTGTTCACTTCACGTTCTGAATACTTTTGTAAATAATAGCCTACTGTAAATGTTCGACATGCCAAAAAGCTTTGATTATGCTGATTGATATTTTCTGCTGTAATACAATATAAATATAACATATATTTAATTTTATTTAGGCTAATTATTTGATAATAATTATAAATACTATAGTATTTTGTTGAGGAATTAGTCATTCACGTAGTTTCATTTGTAAATGAAAAGACAAAATGCTCATTTATCATCACACATGGGCATATAAAATCATAAAGTCAAAACTTTAATGGCATAAATGTCAGGCGTTTCTTTACAAAATATATGGTAGGCTAGCAAATACTAGCATAATAACTAGGTAAATCTATATACAAATTGAAAGATGAAATAAGAATAAAAATATTTAAATAAGCATATTTAAAATATTAAATTAAATGATATTTTTGATAATCACGGTTTCTATGGTCTATGAATTGCGAGTTTGTATTATGCAATTCTGAGAAATATAGTCAGAATTGCGAGATGTAAACTCGCTATTGCAAGAAGAAAAAAAAAATCAGAATTGTGAAATAAAAACTCAGAAGCGGAAACTGGCTTCCATTCTTTATTTCTCTACTGTTTCACTTATGCAAAAGACAATAGCACAGATGATGGATGAATAAATGTTTTGAATTGGAGTTTTCTGGGTATTCTATTACACTACAACTATGTCCCATAGTCATACAGGACCTCACAGGAAGCTCATATGTGAGGGGGATTTAGTTTGTATCTCCTTGACACAGCTGACAACATCTGTTTGTGAGCATTAGTCCGCAACCAAGTGTTAATTATGCCTGCCAGAACACATTGCAGCTGTGGCAAAGGTCTTCGGCAAGTTAACTTTAGCCTCCATTTTGGTCGCTTGGGGGATAAACAAGAGATGAATCAGCAAGAAGGGCATATTACTGTGGTGTGCTTCATCTCTTGAAATATGTCTCTCTCTTTTGCATTGTGCAAATTGCTGTCATGTTGCAATGTAATGTCTGTCCTTGGCTCATAGAGCTAATGCTCTGATGGCAATTATTTTAATCATAAACTGTACTGATTTTTGATGTAGAAGGAAGGTCTTGATGTAAAAGCAGTGCAAACTGGCCGTCAGTTGTGTTTGTGTTCAGTTGAGAGCCATGGTTTAATCTCGTTCAGCCTGATTGTGCGTGTCAGTTAACTGGATGGCTTTGATGTGGGTGTTAATATTGTATTGTACTGTATTGTCCAAACATCATTGATTCAGACCACAATGGTGCATCCACTGTGAAATTTTCCACAGTCTTCCTCTCTCTTTCTGGGAGGATGGAACTGTTTAAAACATAATTCTGATCATATTGGGCACATATCATATTTGTTTGAACTCTGTGGTCAGTGCACTTTATAAGTGTCACTTTGATAATGAAGTTAATGTCAGTATTGCAGTAAAGAATAAGAATTTTTATTAGAGGAATAGTTTGCCCAATATTTACTCACCCTCAGGCTATCCAAGATTTAGATTAATTTGTTTGTTCATGGGAAACGATTTGGATAAATTTACGTCATTTCACTTGTCATTACCAATGTATCCTCTGCCGTGAATGGGTGCCCTCAGAATGAGAATCCAAATAGCTGATAAAAACATCACGATAATCCACAAGTAATTCACACGTCCATCAATTAATATCTTGTGAAGAGAAAAGCTGCAAGTTTGTAAGTAATGAATCCATCATTAGGGCGATTTAACTTATTTCTGTCCAAAATACGACTTCATAATCCAATACAGTGTTTCCAGTGAAGTCCATGCCCTGTTGTCCTCTAAATTACACCAACGTATTTGTTTAGGACTGTTTTGTTTTGATCTTTGCATATTTAATTACTGATTCAGATGAGACAACCTTATTTTTATTTATGTATTTAATTTTTTTTTTTTACAAGAGAAAGCCATATTTGGACATGACAGATAAAATTAGGGCTGGGTTTTGACACAAATTTCACATTTTGATTTGATTATCCTTCACAAACTTGCAATTCGATTTGATTCCGATTTCCATTCGATATCGATTATATTATTGGTCATTCCAATTTTTGGCTCTTCATACATTGGTTGATCCTCAGTATAAAGTTTCAGTTAAACCACATAGGCTTTTAACCAAGATTAAAATTTAACAATTTTATTTATTTAAAAGTTTGGGGAAAAGGGGAGAGGAAACTCTAAAACTACTGATGACTCGAACTATTTTTGTCCACAGATACGGATTCCAGTCCTCGATAGCACTACTCTTCAGGCCTTCCTCGACGACACTCCACTTCAGCCCTTAATTTCCAGCCGACTCCACTCCAGGTAAGTTTAAAGTTCAATACACAGGTGAGTATTCACAGGGCTGGGCTGTTAGCGTGCAGGGGTTCTAGCTCACAGGTAAGTACAGAGTTCAATACAAGTGGGTATTCACAGGGCTGAGCTGTTGGCGTGCAGGGGTTCTAGCTCTCAGGTAAGTACAAAGTTCAATACACAGGTGAGTATTCACAGGGCTGAGCTGTTAGCATGCAGGGGTTTCTAGCTCTCAGCTAAGTACAGAGTTCAATACACAGATGAGTATTCGCAGGGCTGGGCTGTTAGCGTGCAGGGGTTTCTAGCTCTCAGGTAAGTACAGAGTTCAATACACAGGTGAGTATTCACAGGGCTGAGTTGTTGGCGTGCAGGCGTTCTAGCTCTCAGGTAAGTACAGAGTTCAATACACAGGTGAGTATTCACAGGGCTGGGCTGTTAGCATACAGGGGTTTCTAGCTCTCAGGTAAGTACAGAGTTCAATACACAGGTGAGTATTCACAGGGCTGGGCTGTTAGCGTGCAGGGGTTCTAGCTCCCAGGTAAGTACAGAGTTCCATACAAGTGGGTATTCACAGGGCTGAGCTGTTGGCGTGCAGGGGTTCTAGCTCTCAGGTAAGTACAGAGTTCAATACACAGGTGAGTATTCACAGGGCTGGGCTGTTAGCATACAGGGGTTTCTAGCTCTCAGGTAAGTACAGAGTTCAATACACAGGTGAGTATTCACAGGGCTGGGCTGTTAACTTGCTACTCACCACTGAAGATATTCAGAGGTCGATATTCCAAGCAGATACGGGTTTGGTCGATGACTGGCGGCTGGTGGGCCTTACAGGTGATACTGCAAACAATACTGGGCTTCCCGCCCAGCTTGGCAGGAGGGCACACGGGGGAGGATTGGCTGTTGTCCTTCGCTTCCCTCGTTGAAGAGACAGCACAGATGACACGCACAAGGCCGGTGGTTGCTGACAAGGCAAATGACACAACGTCACATGGATGCAAGGGTAAGGCTTTGATTTAAAAGCTTACAGAGATCGCTGCGTGGGCGATGTCATCCAACCTCCTCAGAGGCGCCTCCAATACGTCCAAGCTCCAGCTTACTTAAGGTAAAGACTGTGGTCGCCACCAATACACTGCTCCTCTCCGTCAGATCTCTTCCTACGACCGGGGACACAGCCACGGACAAACACCACACACCACAAAGGCACTACAATTCTTCTCGTGTGTACACTTCAATATAGCAGCACTCACCGCACTCCACACACTCAGTGAAAGAAGATCCGTGGTGTATTCCCGTTTCGGGCTCAGAGTCCTGGCGGGGCGTGTCAGGTGGACGAAGGCAGGGGGCAGACCTCGGCAGGCGTATATATCGTACACCGGAGTCTCTCCGTCTTTCCCAGCGATCTCCAACACAAGGCACTACTATCAACCCTGAGCAAACACACGAGCACTGAGGATTATTAGATCAACACAAGAGAGAGGGGGGGGGGGATCACCCACTGCTATGGGGAAATATTCAGTCGAAACTCTTTCTTAAAGGCAGTTAGTCTCCTTCCACATCCGTCATCCACTCTCCACAATATACAAGGAATGTTCATAAAGTTTTCATCCACCAGTACACAATGTTGTCCTCTCCCAATACGAATTCAATGATCTCCTTCACCCAGGGGCCTTCCAAACATAGGATCGCTCCTTCAACCCAATCCACAATAAGATGTAAACACAACATACAAAAAGGTTGAGCACTTATCTTCCTCCGCACTTCCAATATCCACTTTCCTTGGATCCTCCGTTGCAGCCCGTAAATCACAACATCCACGCCACACCAGCCACTTCCGTATCGTGTGGAACAACAGCGGAACTAAAAACTTCTCCTCCTGTTCATAAACCAGCCCCTTTTATATCTCTGCTTCCTTCCCAATCCTCCAATCGGTATCCGACACGTCCTCTTCCCACACCTGCCGTGTATCTGGGATAATTTCCCCGCCTTGGCCAAACGGAACAGAACTCGTGTTTCACTTAAATTAGTCCGGGCGGAAATATTTCCCACACTCCAGTTCCGCCCGAAAAAAAAAAAAAAAGTTCAGCTCGGAATAGTCACCCGGTGACATCCTCCCCCACCAAATCGTTCTAGTCCTTAGAACGTGGTTGTTCAACCCAGTCCCCATACCTCTCGGGGGGCCGTCCTTGGTTCTCTCGTTGGGACCGTCTGCGTGGTGATCCGGGGTCCAGTCCCCTTGGCTCAGCCTCTGGGAGCCTCGGGAACTACGGCCCATCCTTGCAGCGGCGGGTCGCACACAGTCGGGGCTGGTGGCGCCTCTAGGGGGGATCTAGGGTAGTTCGGGCACGGCCGAATCAAGTTGCGATGTAATACCCGTTCTGGTCCAGCCTTCCCCTCAGGTCGAAGTACATAGACCGGCTGCCCCGGCCGCTGCTGGTGCTGCACCACATATGGAACAGACTCCCAACGGTCACTCAACTTCCCTTTCCCCTTTCCCCTGTCGCCGGTTGTCCCGTACCAGCACTCTCTCTCCTGGTAACAACGGGGCTTCCCGGGCCGTTCGATCATACATCTGCTTGTTCTTAATTGCGGCAGCATTTATCCTCCCCGAAACTTGCTCATAGGTGGAGTGAAGGCACTGGTAGTGGCGTCCTACCCACTCGGTTAAACTCGAGGTCTCATCCAACGTGGCCACCCCCAATACCAAGTCCGTCGGCAACCGCACGTGTCTCCCGAACATCAGGTAGGTCGGGGCATACCACGTAGTGCTATGGGCGCTGTTGTTATAGGCCTGGACCAGTGCAGGAAGGTTATTCACCCAATCGTTCTGACGTTCCTGGTCCAGCGTACCCAGTAGACTCAACAGAGTCTGGTTGAAGCGTTCGCAGCACCCATTCCCTTGGGGATGGTAGGGGGTAGTATGGGTCTTAGTACATCCATACACCCGACACAACTCCCTGATCACTCTGGACTCAAAGTTTTGCCCCTGGTCGCTGTGCAAGAATTCTGGGCATCCGAAAGGCTGAATCACTGCCCTCCATAAAGCGGTGGCGGTCACGTTGGCTGTCTGATCCAAAGTCGGGATGGCCCAAGCATACTTGGTAAACAGGTCAGTGACCACCAATATGTTTTGGTAGCGGTCCATTGGCCTGCCCAGGGTCAGATAATCCATGGCCAGGATATGCAGGTGAGCAGGCACCTCATTTCCGATCTGTTCCAGGGATGACTCTGTCTGGGCCAAGGTCACTTCTACGACTGTAGGGCACACCTGCCGGAAGCTGACTTCCCGGCCCTCTCGCACCTGTTGGGCATCCACCATGGTCACCAGGACCAACCGCTGGTGACGATGTAAATTGACGGGGTAAGGGTTCTCGTTCGGTATCTTCACCGGGACTCGGCCTCGGCGAACCACTGCCAGTCCATGGGCCACTGCTACACTCTGGCAGTCCATATGGGGCTCGACCAGCACCCAGCCTGACAACCCGCACTCGTGCGATGGTACTCTTGCCCAGACAACAGCCTCACTCCTTGCTGGTATAGAAACTGCGTATCGGCAGGCAACCCGCCCGATACCTTCTTAACTCCTCCGTGCCTTGGCCATGTGTACCCGACGGCAATCGGCCTCTATCCTTTCCCATTCTTGTCTCTCCGCTGGTGGTAGGGTTTTCTTAGGCCTAGCCTGAAACAACTCCTCCCAGCAGTCCGCAATTACGTTCATCCCCAACAGGGCTTTATGGGTTCCCAGGCAATGATCTCGGACAATAACGACCCCCTTCTGGGGCACAGTGATTCTATGAATCTCCAAATCTGTGACTAGATATCCGACATAGGGGATCTCCAGTCCATTAGCCCCCCGCAAGGTCAGCCAGGGTGCTTCTGTCCCCTGTACCTGGCTACCCTGAAACAGCTCCTTGGACAGGCTCTCTGAGACTAAGGTGACTTGAGACCCAGTGTCTACCAGACAACGTATCTTCACCCCATGGATCCGTACCTCTACCACTGGGCTATGCCCGATCAGCTGATTCCTGGGGACGCTCATCCAATTTGGGTCACTCACAAAGGTCCCAGCCACTTGACCCACAGTGGCCGGCCGACCTAAAAATCCCCTTCGGAACCCCATCGAGAGCCGCATTGGCGACTATAATGCCCTGGCTCACTACACCGGTTACAAATGGGGCGTCCCTGTTCGTCCCACTGAAAACGAGCTCGGGCCTCCCGTACTGGACGTCTCTCCAGACCTCGTCCTCCCTCGGAGTGCGACCGCTCCCGAGACATTGGTGGTAAGCGTTGGGGGCCTCGTCGCACCTCTTCTAGGAGGGTTTTAGATAACTCTGCCATCTGCTCTCGGACATCCTTCAAGAGCTCAGAACGTAAGGTTTGTTTCCAATCCCCTGATCCAGAGGCGGCTGCCGCTTCTTCACTCACTGCCGCACACACTGGCAAATCTACCACTCCCGCCTGATCCGCTTCTAGGGCCAGAGCCTCTGCTCTCAGGTCTTCAAACGTCATAGCTGGGTCTCTGCGAAATTGGGCGCGTAGACTCTGACGGATTGGGCCCTCTCGCAGCCCCAACAGGAACTGATCTCGTAAGAGAGTCTCTCCCTCTCCCAGGCCATGGTCCCGCTTCTCTCGCAGCCCGATGAACTGCTCCCGCAGCCTTAGTGCGAAGGCCCTTAAGGATTGTTGCTGCCCTTGTTTGCAATTGAAAAACTGGGCCCGAAGGACTGCTACTGGGGTCACATACCCATATCGTCCTGTGAGGAAGTCCAATACAGCTTGTGCAGTAGCTCGAACCTCCTCTGGGGCAGCCTGAACCTCCCGTCGGGCCTCCCCCTCTAGGGAATTTATCACAAACTGCAGTTTCTGGGGGGCGCTCAATCCTTGAATCCCAGCCAGATATTCGACCTGGGCTTTCCATTCCAACAGCCGTATCTCAGATCCCGGCCCTCCATACTTCGGTGCCCAGGGGGCTCCCAGAAAAATGGGCATGACTCGGGGTGGGGCCTCAGGCACTGCTTCGTCCACACAGGTGAATATTCACAGGGCTGGGCTGTTGGCGTGTAGGGGTTCTAGCTCCCAGGTAAGTACAGAGTTCAATACAAGTGGGTATTCACAGGGCTGAGCTGTTGACGTGCAGGGGTTCTAGCTCTCAGGTAAGTACAAAGTTCAATACCCAGGTGAGTTTTCACAGGGCTGGGCTGTTAGCATACAGGGGTTTCTAGCTCTCAGGTAAGTACATAGTTCAATACACAGGTGAGTATTCACAGGGCTGAGCTGTTAGCATGCAGCGGTTTCAAGCTCTCAGGTAAGTACAGAGTTCAATACACAGATGAGTATTCGCAGGGCTGGGCTGTTAGCATGCAGGGGTTTCTAGCTCTCAGGTAAGTACAGAGTTCAATACAAAGGTGAGTATTCACAGGGCTGAGCTGTTGGCGTGCAGGGGTTCTAGCTCTCAGGTAAGTACAGAGTTCAATACACAGGTGAGTATTCACAGGGCTGGGCTGTTAGCATACAGGGGTTTCTAGCTCTCAGGTAAGTACAGAGTTCAATACACAGGTGAGTATTCACAGGGCTGGGCTGTTAGCGTACAGGGGTTCTAGCTCCCAGGTAAGTACAGAGTTCCATACAAGTGGGTATTCACAGGGCTGAGCTGTTGGCGTGCAGGGGTTCTAGCTCTCAGGTAAGTACAGAGTTCAATACACAGGTGAGTATTCACAGGGCTGGGCTGTTAGCATACAGGAATTTCTAGCTGTATTCACAGGGCTGGGCTGTTAACTTGCTACTCACTGAAAATATTCAGAGGTCGATATTCCAAGCAGATACGGGTTTGGTCGATGATTGGCGGCTGGTGGGCCTTACAGGTGAGACTGCAAACAATACTGGGCTTCCCGCCCAGCTTGGCAGGAGGGCACACGGGGGAGGATCGGCTGTTGTCCTTCGCTTCCCTCGTCGAAGAGACAGCACAGATGACACGCACAAGGCCGGTGGTTGCTGACAAGGCAAATGACATAACGTCACATGGATGCAAGGGTAAGGCTTTGATTTAAAAGCTTACAGAGATCGCTGCGTGGGCGATGTCATCCAACCTCCTCCACAGGCGCCTCCAACACGTCCAAGCTCCAGCTTACTTAAGGTAAAGACTGTGGTCGCCACCAATACACTGCTCCTCTCCGTCAGATCTCTTCCTACGACACAGCCACGGACAAACACCACACACCACAAAGGCACTACAATTCTTCTCGTGTGTACACTTCAATATAGCAGCACTCACCGCACTCCACACACTCAGTGAAAGAAGATCCGTGGTGTATTCCCGTTTCGGGCTCAGAGTCCTGGCGGGGCGTGTCAGGTGGACGAAGGCAGGGGGCAGACCACGGCAGGCGTATATATATTGTACACCGGAGTCTCTCCGTCTTTCCCAGCGATCTCCAACACAAGGCACTACTATCAACCCTGAGCAAACACACGAGCACAGAGGATTATTAGATCAACACAAGAGAGGGGGGGGGGAGATCACCCACTGCTACGGGGAAATATGCAGTCGGAACTCTTTCTTAAAGGCAGTTAGTCTCCCTCCACATCCGTCATCCACTCTCCACAATATACAAGGAATGTTCATAAAGTTTTCACCCGCCAGTACACAATGTTGTCCTCTCCCAATACGAATTCAATGATCTCCTTCACCCAGGGGCCTTCCAAACATAGGATCGCTCCTTCAACCCAATCCACAATAAGATGTAAACACAACATACAAAAAGGTTGAGCACTTGTCTTCCTCCGCTCTTCCAATATCCACTTTCCTTGGATCCTCCGTTGCAGCCCGTAAATCACAACATCCACGCCACACCAGCCACTTCCGTATCGTGTGGAACAACAGTGGAACTAAAAACTTCTCCTCCTGTTCATAAACCAGCCCCTTTTATATCTCTGCTCCCTTCCCGATCCTCCAATCGGTATCCGACACGTCCTCTTCCCACACCTGCCGTGTATCTGGGATAATTACCCCGCCTTGGCCAAACGGAACAGAACTCGAGTTTCACTTAAATTAGTCCGGGCGGAAATATTTCCCACACTCCAGTTCCGCCCGAAAAAAAAAAAAAAGTTCCGCTCGGAATAGTCACCCGGTGACAATATTCTATTTACTGGCACAGGAAATAAAAAAAATTATAAATATAAATTTGGCCTGGTTGTGGCTAATTATATTAGGATCTGGAGAAGGGTAGAACGTCTGTTTCACCCCGTTCCCTGTTTTTGTGTTTGTTTGTTTGAATGGATGTTATTTTGACAATAAAAAGTTGATCACAAAAAAAAAATGATGCGTGGTTAGGGAAAAACTTTCTTTTTTTAAGTCACTGAAATAAAGCCATAAAACAAATACAGAATATTTGTTCACACAACTTCTTTTACAGAAAATTTTATTTTGATTTAACATTTTTAAAACATGTTTTGTGATAGAATGCCCTTATGCGAGGGAGTGAAAATGGCCATGAATATTTAATGATTCACACCCAAGAGACAAAGAGCCTCCCATAATGGGCCATCAATATGAATGTGACATGCAAGAAAGAGTATGAGGAGAGTAAAATAATGTTAGTTTTTTTATTATTACTTGTATTTTATTTACAACACAGTATAATAAAACACAGTCAAGGTCAAGGACACATGATTGAGCATGATCTGAACACTGAGAATTGAACAGTAACACACCTTTGTGCCAAACAGTCATAGACTCTAATATCATAGTGTTAACACTACTTTTATATATTGTGATTTTACATTTTATAAAACATTAAACACGTCCTGGTGTTGTGAGACATTTAGACAATGAAATTATACATATTTCAAAATGTTTCACTTATTTCATACACATGTAGTCAGGAATGTTTAACTAGTAAAATGTGTATGTCACAATTATACAACAACAACAGATTCAAATAATCTTAGGCTATACTCATCAGAATGATATTCTTCACTGGATCTAGCTGCAGGACACATTATGCTGCATTCTTTTTCTGAGGTAAATTCTGGGTTATTCCTCTCAGCGTGCCTTCTTCTAGAAACAAAAAGTTGCAGGTTCTCTTACGATAGTTCTCTCGTACTGCATCTTAGCTAAGACGCTACGGGAAAAGTCTCTTTTCACGAAATACTGAAGCAAAAAATTATCCTTAATTTTGAATTTTTGTAAAGCGCATTTGCAGCAGTACACAGCCATAGGCGAGACGGCTCGCTCGCTCATTGGCTGCTCTGCAGTAAGTGCACAGCCTATCGAGCGCAGGCTGATGCAATATCAGACCAATCACGCCACTTCCCGCCGAAACGGGTGTGGCCCAACCCTATAAAAGGAGCTCGAAAAGGCTGACTCACCTGATTTTTCATCTTTTCAGCGAAGCTCACGCATCGCTGGATCACGAAGGAAGCAAGCGCCGTCTGATAGGCATCTCAGCGGGACGAGCCACTTCTGAAGCTGCTGGCCTTCGCCGCCTTCCACTGCCGTTCCTGCTGCGCTCTCCGGCGCACATATCCTTTCAATTCTGTTATATCCAACTGTTCTTTATGCGTGTGTGTGTGTTCGCCCTGCGACACACACTCGTAAAAGAGCTTGCGTCTTTTTTAAGATGCCTTCCTGCGGCTCGTCAGAGCCCCACTCAGCGAGGGAGACCGGTACGTCATCTGTGTCTCCTGCCTGGGTGAAGATCATGCAGCGCTCACGCTCGCTGACGGCAGATGCCCTCACTGTGAGCTGTTGCCATGGTGACTCTGAGGACTCGCTTGGCCTTTTTCTCTGAGCCTGCATTCTCCGCTGCGCTGAGGCGCCGTAAAAGCGCCGCTTCCAGCGGATTCCGGAACCGTCTTCAGCTCAACCGAGCTCGCCGGTTCGCCCTGCTTCACCGGCCTACCCTGCATCGCTTCCCGATGGGCAGCGCCCGCTGTTTGCCGCCGCATCGTCCGAGGAAGTCGATCTCAGGGCCGCGTCGGGGGAAGAGGACACGCGCTCTCTGCTAGCTTCAGGCAGTGAGGGCTGGGCGAGCTCCGAGGATCTCGCGCCTTCTGCTCAGAAGCCCAGCAAACGAGCTGACATCGAGAAGGAGCCGAGTCGAGTGCTCACGCTGTCGAGTGGTCTGCACCAGCGCCCCCCCTCTCGTTCCCGGCTGGATGGTAGTTTCCTTTCGGATGAGCGTACTTCTCAAAGCCCGCCTCATTTCTTCCTGAGCTTCACGAAGAGGTGGCAAAGGCTTGGAACGCTTCATATTCAGTGCGAGCTCGTTCGTCTGTCTCACTAGCATTCTCCACACTGGATGATGCTAAAAACAGGAACTACCAGTCACTTCCGCCGGTGGAACAGGCGATAGCGACGCACCTTTGTCCGCCCTCTGCTGGACGGCGGACGGAAGCGGTGTTGCCATCTAAAGCCTGCTGCATGACGTCACCTCTGCTCGGGCGAATCTTTTCTGCTGCTAAGCAGGCTGTGTCTGCACTACACACGATGGCCGCTTCATCGAAGCGGCGGTGTACGAGTTCCGCTGTGGCTGAGCTCTCACCCAAGCGCGCCACTGTTTCAGTTCCAGGAATTGTGACCGTCTCAGTGTTTTCTGCAACGTGCAAGCCTGCACAGTTGCCCGCTTGCCTGCACACAAAAGCCGTTATCACAACAGCTTCAGCAACGCAGCTCGAGACCCCCGTTCTCGCTCTACCGGCCGTCGCCCCGCGCCGCAGGGACCGCGGCAGAGGATTACGGTGAGGCTGGGAGCCCCAAAGCCATCCTAGGAAAGCGCCGGTGTACGAGTCGCCGCTGCCGAACTCTCCCCTAAGCGCACCGCTGTTTCAGTTCCAGGGATTGTAACTGTTTCAGCATCTTTTGCAATGCGCAAGCCTGTACGGTTGCCCACTTGCCTGCACACAAAAACCGTTATCACGGCTACCCAGATATTTCCCGAAAGAGGTGTAATTTCTGGTGTCCCGGCCATGGTGCTATAAGTGTAGTGACGATGCCCACTCCTCAGTGCCCATCTCCACATGTAAGCACAGCCCTGCACACAGGGCTCGCGCCTATAAGATCGACTCAGATCGGTCACGCGCACCACATAGTAAAGTGCCCACTCCTCAGTGCCCACAAACACTATGTCACACACGGCGCGTGGTTTCTGTAAAAACGAAACCCGTGCATGTGCGCTCTGCCCAGGCAGACAGCGAGTCGAAAGCAGTAAATGTGCACACTTGCAGCCCACAGTTACTCGCAGACATCACGAGTCCCATGGGACCCGCTCAGCCCTCTCTCAATCGGTTAAGTGCCGGGACTGGGTCGAGGAGAAGCGATCTGCCCGCTGTGATCAGCGCGCTCCCCGCCTCAAATGCCACAGGCGTAACGCCCATGTTACAGCACACCGAAGCGCTGCCGTTGCCCAGTCAACAGAGCGCGCTTCGCATCCAGCCCTTAGCCATTCATGCAGATGCATGGTCAGCGCTTCCAGGGGTTTCGGATTGGGTGCTAGGCATTATAAAGAGAGGCTACTCGCTACAGTTTTTTCGACGCCCTCCGCGCTTTTTAGCGCATGTCGAAACCACGGTCAAAACAGAAGTAGCACACATACTTCGGGCCGAAATATCAAAACTGTTGAGCAAAGGGGCTGTAGAGCCTGTGTCTCAAGCTCAAAGCGAGGGGGGGCTGTACAGTAGATACTTTCTGGTGCCCAAGGGAGACGGGGGTCTCAGGCCCATACTGGATCTAGACAGCTGAACAGGGCATTGGTGAAACGCAGTTTCAGAATGCTTATGACCAGGAAGCTCCTTGTGCATATTCGCAGAGGAGACTGGTTCATGTCAATAGATCTGGAGGACGTGTATTTTTAAATACAGATAGCGTCAAATCACAGGCGATATTTGAGATTCGCCTTCGAGGGCCAGGCATATCAGTTTACAGTCCTGCCGTTCGGCTTGTCCGTAGCTCCTCGTACGTTTACGAGGTGCATGGACGCAGCGCTCGCTCCTCTCAGACTCAGAGGCATGCGAGTGCTGAACTATTTGGACGACTGGCTGATTCTGGCTCAATCACGAGCGGAGCTCGTGGAGCACAGGGCCGTTTTACTCGATCACCTCGATAAACTTGGTTTCAGTGTCAACTGGGCGAAGAGTTCGCTGAACCCCAGTCAGACGATACTGTTTTTGAGTTTAGCTCTGGACTCACGTTCCATGACGGCGCGGCTGTCACCACAGCGCGCGTTGAGCAAACGACAGTGAAGATGGTGTCGACGGACGCCTCCACTTCGGGATGGGGAGCGCTGCTCGAGGGCAGACCGTCCTTTGGCCTGTGGTCAGAATGGGAAAAGTTCCAACATATCAACTGTCTGTAAATGCTGGCAGTGGAGAACGCGCTGACGCGCTTTTGTCCCCGAATCAGGGGCCGCCACGTCTTAGTCCGTTCGGACAACATGTCTGTGGTGTCCTACATAAATCGCCAGGGCGGTCTCGGGTCCCGAAACCTGTACAGGCTGACGGAACGCCTCCTGGTTTGGGCTCAGTGCAACTTGCACTCGCTGAGGGCAGTTCATGTGCCTGGGCTACAGAATCTGGGTCCAGACAGGCTGTCCAGAAACAGCATTCCCACGGGCGAATGGTCTCTACACCCTCCAAAAGTCCAGCTGTTGTGGGAGAGATTTGGCAGGGCAGAGGTGGACCTCTTCGCGTCCCACAAAATCGCTCACTGCCCCGCATTCTTTTCCAAGAACGAAAGCGTGCTGTCACGGAGATGGCCGTGCTGCCAGCTTTATGCTTTCCCTCCCGTCTCCCTCCTTCCGCAGGTGATAGAACGGGTGAGAGAAACGAGATGTTCAATACTGCTTGTAGCACCTTTTTGGAAGAACCAATCATGGTTCCCAGATTTGATGCGGTTAGCAGACATCGCCCCGTGGCCAGTGCCTTTGAGGAGGGACCTCCTCTCGCAGGCCAGGGGCTCGATTTGGCACCCTCAACCGGAGTTGTGGTCCCTTTATGTGTGGGCGCTCAACGGTTACCCGCTGATCTCTCAGTGGGAGTGCTAAATACCATCACTCAGGCTAGAGCTCCGTCGACGCGACGGCTGTATGCCTCGAAGTGGTCGGTGTTCTCCAGCTGGTGTACAGCTCGGGCATGTTCACCCCTTAGTTGTGAGGTGACGGAGATTCTCTCCTTCCTACAGGAGCTGTTAGATAAGGGCGGAGCCCCATCCATGCTCAAAGTTTATGTGGCGGCCATCGCTGCGTTTTTCTGAAACAGCGCTCGGTCAGTCAATAGGAAGGAACGATTTGGTCATTCGCTTCCTTAGAGGAGCTAGGAGGCTGAATCCTCCCAGACCTCCGTCAGTCCCTATATGGGACCTCGCGGCGGTTGTGGAGGCCATGAAGGGTCCCCTTTTGAGCCTATCCAATCGATTAGCCTCCAGCATCTGTCGTTCAAGACGGTATTCTTGTTGGCTCTCGCTTCAGTGAAGCGTGTGGGTGACCTGCACGCGCTCTCGGTGAGCCAGTCGTGCTTTGGGGTTTGGGCCTAATGACTCAAGGGTCATACTCAAACCTAGGCGCGGTTATGTGCCAAAGTCCCTCAACACGCCGTTTCGGGCTCAGGTTATTGCCCTGTCTGCCCTGTCGGTGTCAGGAGAGGATGGAGACTCGAGTCTTCTTTGCCCTGTTAGGGTTTTAAGAGCTTATGTGTCTCGCTCCGCTGTCTTTCGACAGACTGAGCAGCTGTTTGTCTCGTTCAGTGGACGTTCCAAGGGGATGGCTGTTTCGAGACAGACTCTATCCAGATGGATAGTTGACGCCATAGCATTAGCTTACGCTTCCAGGGGCCTTCAGTGCCCACTGGGCATCAGAGCACACTCCACGAGGGGCGTCGCCTCGTCGTGGGCGTGGTCTACTGGGATCTCCTTGGAGGATATATGTATGGCGGCAGGTTGGGCCTCGCCGTCTACATTTATCAGGTTCTATAACCTGGAGGTTCCCGCCTTGCAAGCAAGGCTGCTGTCGGTATAGCCGAATCAGGGCCCTGATGGGAATTCTGAGTTTGTGAGCGTTATGCGCTGCCGGCTGTTGTATGGGCAGTATTGCGTAAGACCCGCATTGCCACATTGGTCAGGCCTTGCCTCGACTGTGTGATGTTGTATTGCCGCATCTACGGGTGCTGCTAGATATGGGACGGAGGGCTCCCCCCCTCTCCTGTCCTGGACTCTCTGTGAGTCCCTCGGGTGACTGTGCACTGTAAATCCTGGGCGTTGCTTCAGGTTTATTGGTGTGTGATCCCTGCGCGCACGGCGTTTTACATGGGGTTCCCGTAGCGTCTTAGCTAAGACGCAGTACGAGAGAACTCTCGTAAGAGAACGTACTCGGTTACTAACGTAACCTCGGTTCTCTCTAGAAGAGGGAACGAGTACTGCGTTCTCTGCCGTGCGTACGATTCACTCTGGTTCGCTTCGGCGCTGAAATAAATCAGGTGAGTCAGCCTTTTCGAGCTCCTTTTATAGGGTTGGGCCACACCCGTTTCGGCGGGAAGTGGCGTGATGGGCGCGAAGCACCCTTATTGGTCTGATATTGCATCAGCCTGCGCTCGATAGGCTGTGCACTTGCTGCAGAGCAGCCAATGAGCGAGCGAGCCGTCTCGTCTATGGCTGTGTACTGCTGCAAATGCGCTTTACAAAAATTCTAAATTAAGGATAATTTTTTGCTTCCGTATTTCGTGAAAAGAGACTTTTCCCGTAGCGTCTTAGCTAAGACGCAGTACTCGTTCCCTCTTCTAGAGAGAACCGAGGTTACGTTAGTAACCGAGTACATTTTAATTTGTTTGTTTACACGGAGGAGATGTGGGTATTTACATGTGCAAGTCTCACGTTGATGTTTACAATTTGAAAAGCACAATTGACTCGTGGGCGTGACTACATTAGAGATAATGAGTTGAGATGGGGGAAAACTGGGCATCATGTTGGTTTCATATGGATTACTTTAACAGAGAATATTTGTTTTGGACATGACTTTATTTAGACATTTCAAGCTTTCTATACATATATTTCTCATGTCTTTGAGGCAAGTATTCACAGAGATTCGGGTTGTCTTAAGCGCTATTAGGACGGGACTAGTTTTCTAAACTACGTTTGAGTTTCGATTCTTACCACCTGACGTCTGCGATTTTCATGTACCAATTCGGACGGGACTAACATCTCCGTGTTTATTACAGAGGTGGGAGGGTCTGATTTGTGCATCTGGGCGTCACAGAGATCACGCGCTTTGTATGCGTGCATTGCATTCATTCAGAACGAACCCCTGTAAAACTAGTCCCGTCCGAACAGGGCTTTATTTACGTTTCTGTGAAGAGAGGTAACAGAAACCGAGATGGCACAGAGCACACCCCGTTTATTTTCTTTATTTTACAAAAGCACATTGTTTTGTTGTTATTATGGCTATACAGTTTCAAATTATACCTTCTCATCTGTGCAATCAAAAATGAAGGAGAATTTTAGTTCTTTTTGCAGTCATAGGAGGCAGACCGCACCAGTGCAGGGTTCGCCCCAGCGAGTAAAAATGCTTATTTATTTATTTTTCGCTGGAGAAACGTGCTTCCATAGTAAACTGTTTTTGCTGGTTAATTTATTTATTGATTTATTTATTTAATTATTATTATTATTATTATTTTTATTTATTTATTTTTTTGAGGAAATACTGACACCATTCAGGTTTGCGGTAGGTTTTTAGTAAACCACAATTATGCAGCATTCTGTCTCTTTAATACATTGAAATGTTTTATGTTTGATTCAGCACCCGTCTCTCCTACCTCCCCATTAACGTTTAGCCTTGGGTAAACAAATGGGATCCTCCGAAAATGTCGCATTTGCCACCAGAGTGACATTTTGTCGGTGCAGGATAAAAGTGACATGCCATTATTAGAATGTGCTGGCAATATGATGAGGTTTAGGGATTTTCCCTTGAAAATTGCAGGAGGGTTGTTGGGAAGATTTTGGATGTTGACACTTTTTTGGATGATGCACTTGACTTTCTAAGGGCAGAAATGTGTTTGGTTTTGACAGCATCCCAGGTGAGACTCTCAAAGAAATTTGCTAAGCCATGTGCTCAAATGATTCCTTCTTAGATCTGGTTCAGGTTGTTTCTCAACATCCAGAGCCAAGGGATGTATTACCGCATTTTATTAAGGTATAACCCACACTAAACTCATCCTAGAGAGCTGCTGGCTGTCTGGGAAAAATTTTAAGTCATGAAATTCTTTCTTAACCCCACAACCTTCTCTGAAATTGTTTTTCTTACATTCAAATCCACTACTGCAGTGTTTCCTAAACTGCACATTTTAGATGTCTCTTTATTCAACTGATTCAACTCATCAGCTCATTAATAAAGACCCATAGAAATCAATTGTGTGTGTGTGTGTGTGTGTGTGTGTGTGTTAGATAAGAAAGACATAACAAAACGTGCAGTGTTTTTTCTTTTCTTTTCTTTAGCATGAGCTGTTGTGGGTGGTTGCCAGTGTGTCCTGGTTGGTTGCACTCACAGATGTGTGGGATTAATAATGTCCCAAATTTTAATACCTAACTACCTTTTCTTTTGTAGGGTGATGTGGGTGGTTTCTAAGGGGTTGTTAGGGTGTTTGCTAAGTAGTTGTAATCACAAATGTGTGTGATTTTATTATTATTATTTTATTTATTTATTTATGTTCAGTATAAGCTGTTGTGGGTAGTTGGTAGGGTGTTACTATATGTGGTTGCTAGGAGGTTGAAATTACAAATGAGTGTGTGATTATTTATGTGCCAACATTTCATATATAAAAACTTTTTATTATTTTATTTTTTTTCAGTGTAGCCTGTTGTGGGTTGAAATCACAAATGTGTGTCTGTTTGTGTGATTAATTATGTGGCAACGTAATATATATATATATATATATATATATATATATATATATATAAATATATATATATATATATATATATATACATAAAACATTATTATTATTATTATTATTTCAGTGTAGGCTGCTGTGATTAATTGCCATGGCGCTGCTATATATGTTTGCTAGGTGGATGCAATCACAAATATGTGTAATTAGTTGATTACACATTTATTATTTAGTATGCAAAAACACCATATTGTTTATTTATTTTTATAATTTTTTTACAAGGGTGTTGCTATGTGGCTGCTAGTCTGTCTCGGGTGGTTGCAAAAGTGTGTTGGTTTAATTATTCAACAAAGTTTAATATTTAGGTTACTGGTTAAAAACAACCCCTTATTGAGGAATAGTGATACTGATGCTTGTTTTAGCTATAAAATCTGCCTGCCTACAACACAACAGCATAAACCCATTGTATAACAACATTAATAGAAATGAAGCAGCAGTGCCCGGACCACTACTTGCCTCAGCACTGTCATCATTTTGGATCGGAAATAAAAGCAGATATTATTCTTTCCTCTGAGAGGCTCCACAAACTTTAAACTGAAACTGAATCCTAACACCTAAATTGTGGATGTGCATTTTCAGGTTATGAACACACACATTTTAAAAGATCTTTCAGGATAAGACAAGGTCTTTCTCTTGCTTCTGACCTTTAACTGGCCCAGGGATGGGCAACTTTGGTCATGGAGGGCCATTGTCCAACCCTAATCAAACACACCTGGAAAAGTTAATCAATGTCTTCAAGATCACTAGAAAGCTACAAGCAATTGTGTTTGATTAGGGTTGGAGCTAAACTCTGCAGGACAGTAGCCCCACAGGACTGAACTTGCCCATCCCTGATTCAAAAAGACAGATATATTAAAGTCGAACACAGTGTACTAGATGGAGAAAGAAAAAAATAGCCTTATTATTATTAACTACAGCCTGTGAAAAAGATGGTTGGTTTAGACCAGCTAAATTATGTTGGTAGTCAAGATGTTCAGTTTTTATCTTATTTTCCTGTTATGTAAAAATACTTGACACTATATTAGTTTATTTTAACAGCAACACAAAATAAGATATTCTGTATAGGTAGTTTTGCCCTTTTGGTTAGCGAGTCTGACTTGTCACCTGAAGGTTGTGGGTTCAAGTCTAAGCACTGGCAGGAAATGTAGGTAGGTGGGGTTAATTAACAGCTTCCACCTAAGCCTGCATGATTAATCGAATGCGATTGTCATGCACATCTTGTCAGTAAAGCCGGTTCTGTAATCAGTAGTAAATATCCATCATGTGCTTTAAGATGAAGCAGCATTTACTACACAGAGCCGTAATTCACAACAAGCTACACAAAATCATGATCATAATCACAGACAATTAAATTACATGATTATGAGATCGAAGAAATCGTTCTGCGATTATGAAAGCTGTTTGCATAGCTTGTCTGGCTCTGTGTAGTAAATTATGCTCTATCTGAAAGCACATGAAAATACCACATTTAATAACATTTTTACCCCAAACTCACTTCATAACGTCAGTCGAGTGTTTGAAATAAATCATTTTATGAGATGATGTGTGAGATTAGTTTTACACAGAATAAGGCATGCAACATATTGCATAGTATTATAAACAGTGATGAAGGCTATGCTGATTAGCATTGCATTATTATATACTTTATTATAATAAAACTCAGATAAACCATATATTGTCGTAGTAGTCAGGGTTCTAAATTAACTTTCTAAAGTTACCAGCCAATCAAAATTTCCACTAGCCATTTTTTTTTCGGTAAAAATAACAAATTATGAGTGCCACTGAATGCATTTGATCATTTTATTAACATTGTTGGCATGAAAAACACATATAAAGTACAATGCACACAACAAAATATACACTGACTCAAATTTAAAATTATTAGTTCCCACCACGAAATTGCTTGTTTTGTTTTTTCTTTCGCGTAACTTATACATGCGGCAATCCTGACAAAGCATTACGACATTCTTGTGATCAAAGACAAGCCATTTATGACCCGTCAGCCATTTGGCATTCAATTTTCTTTTCTTTGATTCTCTGTCCGTAATACAGAGCCCCGCACGTCACCTGTAGCTGTAGGAGAAAAAAATCAATCCGTGGCGACGGTTTTGCAATCCGTCCCCTCAGTTTATAAACCGTACTCACGAATTCATAAACTGTTCCCTCGGTTTAACAAATCGTGCCCACGGATTAACAAACCGTGCCCACGAATTCCCAATCCTTGCGCTCAGATTTTGTAAACCGTACCCTCGGTTTTTGAATCCGTACTCACGAATTCATAATCCGTGCGCACGCTTTCGCAATCCATTCCCACGGATTTGTAAACTGGCACGCATTTGTGGCGCCGCCCCCACCGGCAGATTCATTTCTGTTTATTAAACATTATTTTTCATAGTATCCAACGAGACCACGATCAGCATTCACAAAATAGTCTTCTTTTTAGCGTTTATTTTACATTAATCACCAATAGGATAAGACACAGCCGCCTGTGTTTTATGGCCAAAAAAATAAACGCTAAAAAGAAGAAAATAAGGGTAAAAAGCAATACAAAACAAATAATATGCCGTTTATGTTTTCATTCCTTTCCTCTCTAACTGAATGCAATGTTATGTTTGGCCTAATTATTTAATAATAACATTAACAGTGAAGCATGCATCTAGCTCCGGCAGGTGGGGTGGGGTGGATGGAGCTTAGTATAATAAAATCACAAAAATAAGTCTTCATGTTAAGAAAGAATTGTACACAAGCATTTCCAAAACTGTCAAAGGTTATTTAGAAATAAAGAAATTCATGAATTATTTTATGACAAACATTTTTACTGTCTTGTAATCATTTATTTAGCCTACAAATTAAAATAAAAAAAAAACTTTTTTATTTTTATCATTATTATATATTATTATACAGGTTATGCATAAGAATATTTTATCCAAAACAACTTACAAAATAGGAAAAATAATTACACACAATGGCAGGTTTATTGTACAATAATAATCAAGTGCTATTATAAGATTATCACAAATTTAACAAGATTTTGATGCACATCTTTTTATTAAATATTTGTATTCCACCTCGTACTACACTTGATAGAGAATCACTTAAGACACTTTGCTGTAGACCCATTCCACATAATAATATTCATTAAAACTGTATGTTAACACGTAGGAGCTTGCTGCATGAATCTGTGAGTACGGTTTACAAATCCATGGGAACGGATTGCGAAAGTGTGCGCGCAGGTTATGAATTCGTGGGTACGGATTGAAAAACCGAGAGTGCGGTTTACAAAATCTGAGCGCACGGATTGGAAATTCGTGGGCACGGTTTGTTAAACCGAAGGAACAGTTTATGAATTCGTGAGTACGGTTTATAAACTGAGGGGACGGATTGCAAAACCGTCGCCACGGATTGATTGTTTTTTCGCCTACAGGTGACGTGCGGGGCTCCGTAATATCCTCATCCCCTGCCTCGTTCCTCTTTTCGCCCCCAGAAATCTGTCCCAACCACCGCCGCATTAAGTTTAATCTTAATTTTTTCTTTAATAGCTAACTCCCTCCTCTTTCAGTCTATGTTCCCTGCTCTGGCTCCATTCGTTCTTCTTGCTTGTGTTTTCTGATGGACGCTCTATTCGTTTCCATGTTTTTTCGCGCTGGTTTAACTGCAAACTGCGTGCAGCCAATGGGCATATGAAACGTCATCACGTAGCATTACAGCACAGTGTTCATGGGAAATGTAGGAAGTGCTGCCAGGGGGATAAATGACCGAGAACAGAGCCTCATGCCATGGATCACCAGCCAAACTGGCTTGTAAGTTTTAATTAACACCCGCCAAAATTAATTTTAACCCGCATTTGGCAGGTTGGCGGGTGTTAATTTAGAACCCTGGTAGTAGTGTGTTTATTAGTCAAGTTGAATCAATGAAAACTGTTAATTAATCTGTTTATTAATTTCCTGGATTTCTTCTTTGGGGTATATTTGAAGTTTCAGAACGAGTGTGACCTCTGGCTTTACTACCGATCACAGAACCCTGCTTCACTGAAAGATATCTATGACAATTAGAGCTTCTGACTAATCATGATTTATCGCCTTTGCAATTTCATTTCTATAAATCATGCAGCCCTACTTTCACTTTCAATAGCCATGACCAAGGTGCCCTTGAGCAAGGCACGGAAACCTCGATTGCCCCCTGGGTGCCATAGCAAAAATGACTGTCCACTGTTCTGGGTGTGTGTGCACTTGGATGGGTTAAATGCAGAGCACATATTCTGATATCATACCTGGTTACATAACGTTACTTGCCACCTTAAGACTTGCTTTCAAATAATGTACGTTTAATAGGTTTGTATTTTGTCTCAATACACTGGCACGTTTATTTATTTGTTTGTTTGTTAATTTATTTATTAATTACTTATAGACAAGCAAAAACAAGCAAAAATAAATGTTCATGATCCAATCTATAAAAACTTAAACTTATCATATTCAGTGTTGCTCAAGTATCTTGTTTTAGGATTTTTTTACACTGCATTTTTTTTTATTTTTTTTTTATTAACAATTATTTTAAAATGAATCAATGTTTAGAAGTTACCTGAACTACAAACACTTGGTGTTTTTCCTTTATTTCTGCCTGTGAAAAGTTACTGTTATTAGAACACTGTTTATTTTACTGTACAGTGCTAAAAATCTGTCAATGCTGTCAAACTATGGACAAACAAGCTTTTTTGAAAATAATGTCCAGGGGGAGGTCAGCGGCTCCATATGCTGCACAATTAACATTGCCAAAAGATCATTGTAGTCTAGGAAATGGTATGTGCTTGTGTTTTGAGTCTTGGTCTTAATTATAGACACCAAAAGTTAAAGTGCATCTCGTGTGGGCGTAATATGCATGCTGTTTCAGGGGCCTTGAAGAGCATATAAAAGCTCTTTGTTATGTAAATGTATTACAGTACATACTACCTTACTGATGTGGATGTTCATTTGGCTCAGTCTTGAAATATTTTAGTTTTGCTGGCTTCCCAAAAGTCTGACACCTCTACTGAAAATGTTTCTATTTCACATAATTTTATTTTAAAATACTTCTTTTCTTTTCTTTTCTTTTCTTTTCTTTTCTTTTCTTTTCTTGTTTATAATCAAAGAGCATATTAATTGCTCTTGTGTTTTAATTGTGATCACTACCTTTTCATTTTAAATCATAGCATGTATCTGTTTCAAAATCTCTTTCAAAATTCCAAAATTATTCTGTTTTCAGGTTTAAATTTATTTGAATAACACGTTTTCAATATGGAGCGGCCTTAAGCTCATCCAGAGTGTTGGGTCTTGCGTCTCTCAACTTTCTCTTCACAATATCCCACAGATTCTCTATGGGGTTCAGGTCAGGAGAGTTGGCAGGCCAATTGAGCACAGTAATACCATGGTCAGTAAACCATTTACCAGTGGTTTTGGCACTGTGAGCAGGTGCCAGGTCGTGCAGAAAAATGAAATCTTCATCTCCATAAAGCTTTTCAGCAGATGGAAGCATGAAGTGCTCCAAAATCTCCTGATAGCTAGCTGCATTGACCCTGCCCTTGATAAAACACAGTGGACCAACACCAGCAGCTGACATGGCACCCCAGACCATCACTGACTGTGGGTAGTTGACACTGGATTTCAGGTATTTTGTCATTTCCTTCTCCCCAGTCTTCCTCCAGACTCTGGCACCTTGATTTCCGAATGACATGCAAAATTTGTCCAAAAGTCCAGTGCTGCTTCTCTGTAGCACAGGTCAGGCGCTTCTGCCGCTGTTTCTGGTTCAAAAGTGGCTTGACCTGGGGAATGCGGCACCTGTAGCCCATTTCCTGCACACGCCTGTGCACGGTGGCTCTGGATGTTTCTACTCCAGACTCAGTCCACTGCTTCCGCAGGTCCCCCAAGGTCTGGAATCGGTCCTTCTCCACAATCTTCCTCAGGGTCCGGTCACCTCTTCTCGTTGTGCAGCGTTTTTTGCCACACTTTTTCCTTCCCACAGACTTCCCACTGAGGTGCCTTGATACAGCACTCTGGGAACAGCCTGTTCGTTCAGAAATGTCTTTCTGTGTCTTACCCTCTCGCTTGAGGGTGTCAATGATGGCCTTCTGGTCAGCAGTCTTACCCATGATTGCGGTTTTGAGTAATGAACCAGGCTGGGAGTTTTTAAAAGCCTCAGGAATCTTTTGCAGGTGTTTAGAGTTAATTAGTTGATTCAAATGATTAGGTTAATAGCTTGTTTAGGGAACCTTTTCATGATATGCTAATTTTTTGAGACAGACATTTTGGGTTTTCATGAGCTGTATGCCAAAATCATCAGTATTAAAACAATAAAAGACCTGAAATATTTCAGTTGGTGTGCAATGAATCGAAAATATATAAAAGTTTAATTTTTATCATTACATTATGGAAAATAATGAACTTTATCACAATATGCTAATTTTTTGAGAAGGACCTGTATTATTGAATAACTTCCGAATGGCACTGTCCTAAAATTAAATAATTGCAATATTTCAATGCACATTTTGTTTTTAAATATTGTATAACTGAATGACAACAGTAAGATAAAATTAAACAATTGTAATATAATGCACATTTTACTTTTATAAATATATATTATTGAGCAAATTTCGACACTATTGCACTATGATAAAATAAAGAAATACCTATTATGCACATTTCATATTTAATACATATATATTTTATTAAAATATGTGTTTAGAGTCTGAACTATTAATTTTGATAAATGTAGTCATATCCAGGGCCTATGTAATACAAAGCTATTCAACTTGTTATAAATAATTTTACATTTTGGTTTGAATCAGTTCATTTGGTGATTTAATATGTAATATTTTAAGTTTTTAGGATAAATATAAATTTCAAGTATAGTTAAGAAAAAGAGATTACATTTACTTTCACTATGTATTTCTCTTTTCTGTTTCCATTTTGGTACCTTATATTACAGCACTTGATGAATCACTTTGTTGTACTCATCATTTGTAAGCCACTTCAGATAACAGCATCTTTTAAATGAAAACATGTAAATAGTCAACGTGATCTCATGAGAATATGTGTGTATTTTTACGTTAAATGTGGTTCTACCATACGTACATTTCCTTACGTTTTCATGAACATAAAAACGTACAACTTTGACGTATTTATAGCAGTAAAACGTACAAATACTTACGTGTTAGCAGCTAAAAAACGTAAATAATCTAACGTAAAGTGTGAATGTATATGAATTCCCATGTATTAATATTAAAATCGTGGCTTTAATGATTTAAATCTGTTGTATTTAATGGTCATATCAATACATGTTTTTATTGAATTTATTGAAAGCAGTTTACTCATCTACTTAAGGCTGCAAACTCCTTTCGGGGGATTACATAATGTTTTCTCCTATCCAATGACTGACAATACAACCATAGATACACAAAAGCACAGCATAAAACATCACATCCATTTTATTTGTTTGCTGTACTCCATATCTTTAGAATCCAGATGTTTGCAAGGAACATATCCAAATTCAGCTCTTTATCAATCGATCTTCATCTTCATTCTCAGCAACAGCGACCGTCAAAGCCCGCACTCGTTATTTGAATTTGAATTTTGAAAATAGCGCCAGTGCGCCACCCTCGAGAAACGTTACGACATGGTTTACGGCACTGATATCGAAATCTCATTGGTTCTAACCAAATTCGTCACAGATTGCGACATGCCATGGTTCAGTTGATAGACATTTGAAAGCCAGCGCGCCTTCACGGAGAGAAGACAGATACATAATTTCACGGATTAATAAATTAAATTCTGCTCTGTACCCTATAAAAACTTAGCTCCAGAAAGGACTGCGACTGGAACTCATTATCATTTTAACTACTTTTGGTACCACTTTTGAGATATTCGCAAAAAATAAAAGATTAACGTTACATTTGCTTGTCTGTTATTTGTTTATTTATAACAGTAACGTTATGTAGTTTTAAGAAATGGTTATGGGTAGGTTTAGGTGTAGGATTAACGTTAGTGGCTCAAAATAACGTTTTAATGTTATATTTTTTGCTAAAATTGTGTTTTATTATGTTTTATTCTTTTAACATTCTTTATAAAATGGGTAGGTTAAGGTTCGGGTGGGGTTTAGGGATCTTACATTTATAAAAATAATGATAAAAAGGGAAAATATACATAAATATAAAAAAAATAATCAGATACGCATTGAAAAGCAGCTTCATGAGCAAATTTCTATGGATAACTGACTGGTCAGAGAACACGTTCTATCTGTACGTATTTGAGGTTGTTTTTACGTAAATTTAGATACGTATTGAACCTGTAATTACGTCCAGATAATACGTAAACGAAACTGTAAATACGTAAAGGCACATACGTATTGGTCAGTTGTAATTTACGTCTAAATATGTACGTTTTGATTGTGAGATCAGGCTGAAATAGTAAATGTTTCATAACATGAAAAAATGCTGTCCAGTTTCTCTAGTGTACTCCACTTGTATAGAATAAATATTAACAACTTATCCTGAACAAACAAGTAGGCTACATATAGTAACATTATTCATATAGTAGCAAGGCTATTGTGGCAGTAAAGAAAATGTAAACTGACAAGTGACATCATTACACTCCAAACTCCAGCTTACCTTTAAAACAATATGTTAAAAAAGAACTTATGTTTTATGTTACACAAGCAATTAATTAAACGGAAGAGCCAAGCAAAAGCAGAATTTGAAATTACAGTAAGCACATTAGTTCAAAGAAGATGTGAGACAGGCAAATAGCGGTAGTCCTCAGGGGCTCTGTAAATAAATTAATTTGCTTCTTGAGATCTGATTCTTCCATCACTGACAGTTCATTCTCATATGCCTGCCATGCTATTACTATGTCATTTCCTTCTTTTATATATTCACCTGAAGCCTGACTCGCTTAAAATGTGCATTCGGAGGCCTGTAATGTTGCCTGCAGACCAATTACTCAGTAGCTCTGTCTCCCTCTGTTCAGACTGACATTACGGATTCTGTCTGATGTCAGTGATACTATTAAATAATATAAGATGTTTAGCTCACTCTGTTTTTATTTCAATCTGCTCGCTGTCATGGCTTGATGTCTTCTTTGAAGACACAGTATGGTTCAGTGGTTGAGTTGATCTTATTCCCTGTGTCCTATTGAATGCAAAACGCTACACAACTTCTGCTCTGCTGCATTTTGTTAAGAGCACTATGTATTTAGTTAGAAACAGTTAGTGATCTGAATGGTGTTGTTCTTCATATATGGAATCATTTACATTTAAAGTGCATTTGATTTGACTATAATAATGAAATGAAATTGATGGAGGTACTATAGTGTCTTGTGGCTAATCCTTCCATTTTTATTTGTGACCCTTCAGAAAATGATTGTTTCCTACCAATCCAATTATTATCGTGTTTGTGTGTGTGTGTGTGTGTTTTTTTTTGACTGTATGTGTGTTTAGCTGTATGGATTTAGATAAATTCATCTTGAAAATTGATAAGTGCAAAATAAATTGGGATTTATATGCAGACTTTCTGAAGGAACTGAAATCAGACCAACATCTGATAAAATCTTCACATTTTTGACCTCCACTGCTGCTTTAACAGATTCAGTATCTGCCAACTAGATGCTACTCTGTTTGCTTGACAATTTTTGACACTTTAGTTAAAAACTGTCTGCTGTTAAAAGGCAAATGAGAACTTCTGGAACTCCCTCAATGTAAGTCAATCTAGATGGTGCAAGACAGGATGACAAGGGGCACCTGTCGAATTTCTGCTGACTGGTAGCTCAGTTTGTCAAGAGGACACGGACAGAAAAAAGGCCATATAGGTTTGTTTTGAACCTTTTATATGAGCTATGAACAGCTAAGATGCTTTCATTGTTATATTTATGAGGAAATATGTTTTAACTGCCACAGTAAAGGGAATGTGTTTTCTAATCTTATAATATTTTGTAAAAAACTGATTCTCACTTCAAAATCCAGTGGCATTGGATTTTTCAATATAGCCTGGGGAGCCCAAAGAGAGTGGAAAACAGTATATTCTTATACTTTTATTGTCTTTTGTTTTCAGATTGGAGTTGATAAAATGAGTGACAGTGTTTTTTGCCTGTGCAGAATGCTGTGTTTTCTTTAGAAAATATGAATGTTATATAAATCACAAATACATTACCTTTTTAAGTAATTGAATAGATTTAACAGTCTTTAACAATTTTAAGCACCAAGCTGTAATGGATTAGCCTGTGAGTACTTGATGGAAAAAGTGTTACAATATGGAAAATGTCCCAGAAATTTATATTTACAATTGACTGAAGTTAGCAGCTAAAATTAATGCTAGATACAGTTAAACACCAACAATGTTTATTCCTTTTGCTCAAAATATGATTACGGCACAGATTATTGATCAACAAACATCTATTTTTGCATGGTTCCTTGCACAAAACTATATTATGACCTCAAAACCATAGTGCAAGATTTGCAAACTAATACAATTTAATTTTTGCATCACATACCTAGCTCCAAATAGTTGGCTCTAAATGTAGTAGACTTGTCTTGGTACTTTACTTGGTACCATGTTGCACTTTTAAAATGAAGCCTATGAGTATGATGAAACATGAGTCATGAAAAAAAGGGATCAAAGATTTGAAAAAGCAACTTAAAATGACATGGTTTCTTCAGTTTCTTCTTGATTTTAGCTCATATTTGATTTTGTCAACACTATCATTAGTAGGTATAGCTCGTTCTTTATTTTCAAACATGATAGTGCATTAAGCTTTAGCGCCATTTACCAGACATTTCATTTCCACACTGCCGTGTGGCACGGTGCATAAAACAATTAGTGCAAAAAATGCTCTGTTTCTAATAAAACTGAACACGCTTTTAGTGCCACTCACCAGATATTTCACGTTTCAAGTGCAAATGTGTAAGACACAATGTAATAGTAAGACAATAGGTAGAAATGTTGCTTCAGATATAGCCTTTGTTGCCATGGAAGCATCCAGCCACATTCTAGGACACACCATGAAGAAATTGTGCAATTTCGACAAGATGAGTGGAAACACTGGCAAATCATTTATTGATCTGAAAATACCATACTTGAGACATGCTTTTACAACCGCGTCTTCAAGTAAAGATGTTTTATCAGACAAAAGATATAACATAGAATCGAAAAATGAAATAAAATCAGATTTCCAGTGATTTCCTACTGCACTGTATTTGTTTCTATTTTTGGAGGGTCAAATTGTGTATGTGTGTGCTAAGTAATGGATAATGTACATCCAACCAGTTGTTATCGCTATGCGTTGGGGTCCTGTTCACCCTATCAGGGGTTATTGTGTGATAACAACCAGCTCGATGTACATTGTCCCACTTATTACAAGCTTCTTGCCTCATAAGTAAATAATTAGACACAAAATATTGATTTGAGTTTAAATATTTGAATGCAAAGCTTCCGTGAACACAGTAGTTACGAGCAAGTGGCAAGTTCAGACTAGACGGCCATTAAAGGGATACGGTGCGGTCAAACCACTTATTACACAACATTTCACCATATAAATAGGCGGAAAAAAAAAGAGTTATGAAGATGTTTTAAAATCCCAACACTTTGTTAGTTATCTTATAATCCATTACTACAATGGCCGGGAGAGTGTATAAAACAATCACTGCAAAATGGCAGCAGCTGCATTTGTATGAAACGAGAGAGTGAGTCCGCAAAACCAGGATGACATAATTAAATAATTTTACACATAATATTTAATTGAGATTTAATATTAGCTAACCAAACGCAAATCTTTCTCAAAGAAAAACTGTTCCTAGAGAGAGTATAGCGGCGACTACAGTTACCCGGATGAACCTGTGTTCATATTGAGGGATGACATACCTCTGAATGTTGTCACTAACCAATCAGAATCAAGCAAAAAATCACTAAAATTACAACTGTCCTAAAATTAGCAAAATCTTACACTCAAGGAGCAGAACATTGGCTTAGATTTGCACAACTAAGCACACGTTTTGCAAAATATTACACATAGTGATTTGCAAAACACTTAACACACTTGTATGCATCATTTATCATGATGTAATGTCCTTAAAATTTCAGAGCAAAGGCTTTCAAATGAACACACCCATGAACCAACTGGTTAAACACAACCACCAGGTGCTTAATTGTAGACACACCAATCAGGTTTAAGCACTATAAGAAGGCAACAGGTAAGTTCACCTGTTTTCAACAAAAATGGACAGTGTCAGAGGAAGAGGGAGAGTGTGGCTGACAGGGGGAATCCGGAGAGAACAAGGTGGAGGAAGAAGCCAAGGAAGAGGGAGAGGAAGAACTGGAGGAGGGTCAGCCATGCACAAAGAAGAAGACAACCAAATATGTGTAATATGTGGACTGAGCGTAAAGCCTAACAGGTACATGGTGGCATCAATAGTTGGGACATTTCGTCAAGAGCACAGGTGAGAATTGTATCTTCTGTCAACAGAAAATACATAGCTTACTGCATGTACTGGATCAAGAGTTTTGGTATCTATTCGTGTATCATGTTACAGTAAGCTACATATTGTTTGGCCAACATAAGATTAAATGTCGAGAACACCAGGGAGTGAGGTGCCCCATATTTACACAGGAGCAAGAGAGAGAGAGAGATCATAAACCTCGTTTTGGCCAATCATGCAATCAGACTTAGAGAAATTCAAGCCCATATTGTCAATGATCACCCAATTTTCAATAATGTTCTACAGGTCTCTCTGCCAACAATAAACCCATATAATTAAAAAACATAAAGGTCTGATGAAACAAATCGAGCACAGCGTTAGTTCAGTCAGGACACGGAGGCAAGGCTGTGAACAGCTGATGGGGTCAGCTGTCAAATCGCTCCAATCACCACCTCTCTCCTATCAGACACGGGACATATATATATATGTGGCACTACTGCTCGGTAAGTATGCTCAACGGCTCGCATACTGTTTGCTTTAAAGACTTTATTAAAAGTCTTAATTGTTATGTATTTCTAAATTCATGGTTCCAGGGGGTTAATGTTAAAGCTCTTGTATGTTCAGTTATTCTGGGAGCAAGAACCCCCATAAGGAACCTTACCGCCAAAGATAAATCGTGTTCAATAAACTCAAGTAAACTTGCCAAAGTGATTCCTGTCTGAACTGTATAAAGTGCCATTTGAAAGAAATTCAGACAGGGTGAAAGTCCTGTGGCATGAATATGTGGTGGTACGTTTTGTTCACTGACTGTAGTAATGTGTACTGCACACATACTGTAACCTTTGTACTGTACATGTAAATTGACTGTATAGCAGAACTACAGTATATTGGATGAGGAGGAAGTTCCGCATAAGCTTATATACAATGATGAGGCTGGATTTAACCTGACAACAGTGAGAAGAAGGGGAAGAAACATAATTGGCCACAGGGCTCTTGTCAATGTACTTGGGCAACGTGGGGGTAACATTATCCTTTGTTCTGGATAATGGGGTCTTCCACTGCCATGCCAACTTGGATCCTTACAACATTGACCTCATTCTTACATTTTTAGACAGATTAAACAATATTATCACAGCAGCAAACTAAAGGGACCAGATGCAATGCATTGTCATCTGGGACAATGTAGCTTTCCATCGTTCTGCTCTGGTGCATAACTGGTTTCATCAACACCCACAATTTACAGTTCCACCATACTCCCAGTTCCTAAACCCCACTGAGGAGTTCTTCTCAGCATGGCAGTGGAAGGTTTATGATCTCTTGCCCTATGTCCAGATGGCCCTCATTCAAGCGATGGAGGAAGCATGTAATCAAATTGATTCAGCATCTATACAAGGGTGGATTCATCATTCCAAAAGATTATGAATACTTAACACAATTCACAAAACCACACACCCAAACTGCAAAATACCTCATATATCCTGCAAAATATTTGCATACACACACATGCTGTTACAACATTTTTTTTTTCACTACAGTAAACAAGTCAGTGCAACATATGCACAGCAGATATAGTTACATGGGACTGAACAAAAATATTCTTACAAAAAAACAGTAAACTGAAAAAGAAAGTTTCAGAAAAAATATATTACAGCAAAAAAAAAAGAGGCAAGAAAAATAATTAGACAGCATCTTGCCGCACAGCCAGGTCTGGCCACAACGCCTCATCAACATCACAGGCAATATCTTCCCTTGTCAGACACAGAGGGAAGAAGCGCCTTGAGTGCCTTATCCATCCCTGAATTGCACCCACATCAATCTCATCACATGCCTCTTCCATGGCCTGCTCAAGAGGCATGCGCACAAAGGGCTGCCGGTCGTATACCTTCCTCAGCCATGCCGAAAATAACTCTTCTTTGGGGTTCAGAAATGGTAAGTATGGTGGGAGGTGTTGCACGAGAAATGTTGGGTGGTCAGCAAACCAGTTTTGGACTGGGGCTGCACGATGAAAGTTCACGTTGTTTCATACTACAACTTACCAGTTTCTTTGATGGTCTGCATTATTCATACGCTCTGGTGGTATGAGAATGTTGTGAAGTCTGTCCAGAAATGTGAAAATATGGGCTGTGTTGTATGGTCCAAGGTTGGCATGACGGTGGAGGACGCCATGCATACTGGAGATGGCAGCGCACATTGTGATGTTCCCACCACATTGGCCAGGAACATCTATAATGGCTCTGTGGCCAATGAGGTTTCTCCCTCTTCTTCTGGTCTTGGCTAAGTTGAACCCAGCCTCTTCTATAAAGATGAACTCAAGTGGGATTGCATGAGCATCCATTTCCAGTACTCCCTGAAAACAAAGAACAAAAACCAGTCAATATGGTGTTATCCAGTACACTGGGAAACAATGTTGCGTGTAGTGTACTGCAGTCAATATAGTACTTACATCCACACATGCTCATCTGAACTCTTTGTTTCTTTTAGAGTTTCTCTCAAACGGCACCTTATAACGTTGTTTCATTCTGATTTGGTTTCGCTTGAAAATGCGAGCCAATGTGGACAGACTGACTCTTTGAATGTTGTTGAATAAGGTGTTGTCTTGGATGATGGGGCTTTGAATTTCTCGTAATCTTGTAATAAAGTTTACAATGGCAGCTTCATGTATCCCAGTGAACATTTGGCCCCTTCCTTCCTCCATGATGGTGTCGTCTCTCAGTCCTTAAAAAATAAAAAATAAATAAATAAATTATATATATATATATAGGGCTTGGACAATGCAGCCTAAATATTGTCCCCCACAGTAGAGTACATTGTACAGGAAACGTGTACAGTTCTTGAATGGCTGATGTCATACACAAAGTAAACAGGTGCACCCAATTGATACACTATGACATGGGGTATACAACATGTGTACTACATGGAATTTTGGTTAGGTACCTGTTTTCCAGTCTAAAGGTCTGGATGACAGATGGGGACAGTAAAATGGCTCAAGTTTGGCTGCACTCTCTGTCCAGCTTCACGCATTGTCAGCCCATGGTTGATGATATGATCTACTAAGGTTGCTCTGATTTTATTTGAAAGTGTTTGTCTTCTTTGGCCATGAACTACCCCTACCTCTCACTCTTCCTCCCCCTCTTATTCTCAGCCTTGCTCTTCCTCTTCCTCTCACTGTAATGTCTTCCATTGTTGTTGTAAAAAAAGAGGTTCTCACCTGTGGTCTTTTCATAGTGCTTACATTCTGATTGAAGTGTTAACAATTAACCATTGAGGTGTTTGGCCAGGTGGCACATGTAATTGGCGAAATTACTGCATGTAGTGTCATATTGAATGGCAGTGTTTTTAAATGGCAAACATGTGACTTTATGTCAGATTGTTGTGTCTTATGCAGAGAACTGTGTTCAGTGCATTTAAAAAGTTCCAGAAAATGTGTTTAGACTTTTGGAGACTTGAGAAGAAGTTTTTCTCTCTGTGTGTCAGTTTAAATAATTGTGCTGTGCATGTCATTTTAGTGTGTTAGCAACTGGAAAAAAACTAACTGAATCAAACAGAATCCTACCATCTTATGTTTGTGTTTATGTTATGACAACAAAATAGTCAAGTCACCTTTATTTATATAGCGCTTTAAACAAAAAAGTTTGCGTCAAAGCAACTGAACAACATTAATTAGGAAAATGTCAGTTAAAGGCAGTTTAATCCTTGAATTCAGTGATGCCATCATCTCAGTTCAGTTTAAATAGTATCCGTGCAATCATTTGCAATCAAGTAATCAATATCGCTGTAAATGAAGTGACCCCAACTAAGCAAGCCAGAGGCGACAGCGGCAAGGAACCAAAACTCCATCGGAGACAGAATGGAGAATAAACCTTGGGAGAAACCAGGCTCAGTTGGGGGACCAGTTCTCCTCTGACCAGACGAAACCAGCAGTTCAATTCCAGGCTGCAGCAAAGTCAGATTGTGCAGAAGAATCATCTGTTTCCTGTGGTCTTGTCCTGGTGGTCGTCTGAGATAAGGTCTTTACAGGGGATCTGTATCTGGGGCTCTAGATGTCCTGGTCTCCGCTGTCTTTCAGGGCTGTAGAGGTCCTTTCTAGGTGCTGATCCACCATCTGGTCTGGATACGTACTGGATCCGGATGACTGAAGTGACCCTCTGACTTCGATACAGACTGGATCTGGTGGCTAGAAAATAGGGTTTTTATAAGACATTGTATAGTTTTGACAAAGGTGTTTCATTTTGCAAGTTATCTGAGGTGTGGTGCTACTTTGGTGTAGTGTTGTGTTAATTGTGTCCCTGTTTTCAAAATTGTGCTTAAGCAATTGAAAAAAACTGTAATTGTGTTAATGACATTGAATGAAATCTCACATCCGTCTTGTTGAGCGGAGGTGTGCTGTTACTTTTGACATCAAACATGGGATTTTCACATGGCAGAGGATACAACAGGTGAGAAAAACTCTATATACTTAAAAATCTTGGACCAGAACATCATAAAGACTTAGACCAGTGAATATCCACCCTAGCAACTGCAACCCTAGCCCAGCAACTCACTAAAAATACTCAGAATACCTTTGCAACTGCACTGCAATGCTCTGATATACACAAACAACACCCTATAATTATTTTACATGAGCCAAAACAGTAGAATTATTATTATTATTATTATATATATTTTTTTTTTCATAAAATGTAAAAACCCTATTTATTACATCTGTGCTTAGTTCTTTTGTAGAGAAAAACAATAATGTGTGAGTGGATGAAATGTTATTTCAGTATGAACTATCATATTAGATGCTCCACTAAAGCACGGTAAAGGTCAATCAAAAGTCCATAGGTGCAGTGGTGGACAGTAACGGAGTATCTTTACTTCGTTACTGTACTTAAGTACATTTTTCAATTGTCTGTATTTTACTGGAGTAGTTTTATTTTGAGTAACTTTTACTTTTACTTCACTACATTCCAAAGCATAAGATCGTTCTTTTAACTTCACTACATTTCATACAACATATCGTTACTCCCTATAATATATCACATGCTCTGACACCCAGAAGCGGTGTCTGATTAATCATGAACGAACTGAGTCTTTTCAAAATAAACTTTTAAATCGGATCACAAATCACACCAAACGATTCGTTTACGAATTAGAATTATCCGAATGCAGCTGTTCTGGAGTCAACCACTCACTGATTCAAATGAACCATTTAGTGTGAGTCTACAGAAGTAAGAACCGGGAGATCTTGTGAGCACGCGTGCGTCTGGTGTTGCTAAAAGTAAGTTATTAATGTCGAAATTTAGGATTAATTATTGTAACTGAAAATCATATTTAGGTCAAAATTGTCAGTTGTTTGGGAACTAAATCCGCTGTAAAGAGTGATCTATTTAAGCCCACTGAAATGCTCAAGTGCAGATGATGCAGACACATCAATCAGCGTCTCTGTGCTTTAGGTAAAAAAAATAAAAAATAAATTAAAAAAAACCATTATACTAAAAAAAATACCTCATGCATGTTCAAATTCCCCGCTGCCATAATATTAACAGTTTTATTAAAATGCTACGTCCTATGTGACATCTGTTTTTATATTGTCTATCAACAGTAATGTTATATTGTTTGGATTAACTAGACGAGTAAGTTAGACAGACATGAATGTTTATTCATAACCGTACTGAAAATAAGTAAATATTGTTAGCTGATGCTAACTGTCTAGCTAACAAGCTTGCTGGTGCTAACTTGAGGTAATTTTTATAAATATTGTCCAAATATTTTTTATTCAACCACCTATATATATATATATATAGATTACATCTGGGGAGAAAAGAAAGGATGTGATGTTCAGAACATGGTAACTACAGTAACTATCAAAGTGGGAAGAGATGCACCACGTTTGGCCAGGGGTGTTTTTACACCACAGACAAGGTTTGAGAAGCAAAAATCATTATGAAAATATAATTATATTTTCCTTAAAATATTCTTCCTAACTTCAGGCCTTATTATCATGTCATATATAACTGTGATGTTCTGTAAAACAACAAACTTTAAAATACTTTTTTCTTACTGGTGAAAATCAGATGGTCAACTATGCTTTCTCTCAGGTACGTCACAGTGTAAGCTTCACAGTGAACATTACTCTCGTCAACGTAGTCCATATCAATAACAAAAATATATCTTGACTCTATATAGGTTATTTTGGATTTTGAGCAGTAGGATTATAAAATAAATATGTGCTAATATAAAATTAAATTAAGTAGCCTATATAAAATTGCAAACATCTATCTTTCAGTACTTTTTTACTTAAGTACATACAAAATTGAGTACTTTTGTACTTTCACTTGAGTAAAATTGAAAAAGGAGTACTTTTACTTTTAGTGGAGTAATATTTTACTATACGTATCTGTACTTTTACTCAAGTACTTGATTTGTGTACTTCGTCCACCACTGCATAGGCGCACAGTGAGAAGACAGCCCATGTCAACCATGCACTGACAATTTAGTCATTATTCCACAGATTTACAATAACATTAGTATATTGTTTCCAGGCATGTTGCATCATCAGGATTATTTCAAATCTGACGATATGAGAAGCGCCTTCAAATGTCATCTCGCACAAAGGTGCAGAAGTCCAGCGATCTCTTAATGCATGTGTATGAAGCCATTTTGCATGCATGAACAAGACATGGAATCATTGTGACAAACTTCTATATTGTTTTCAATGAACATTCTATGTTTTTATGATTTTCTTGGATAATTAAAGGGGACATGTCACACACAGTTTCTGCCAATATCATGCTAATGTTAAATAGCTATAGATAAGTGTTGCATCCTTCATACCCCGGAAGAGTCTTTAGTTTAATCAGATTTATAAAAGAACTATACAGCTATACCGCTTCACTCTGAAAACAGTCGAGCTCCTGGAGGCATGCTGTGGGCATGTGACATCGACAAGCTGCAAGATGCAAGCTGTGACATTGACACACATAATTCCCTTAACGCTGGGTTCTTTAGGAAGCTGAACAAGATTATCTTTCCCTCACAACCAAAAACACACGTCTTTGGTGACTGTTGACTTTGTGGTCAAAAACAAATTTTAAATTCACATTGGACATGAAGTTAATTAATATTATGGTGTTTGAGGATGAAAGCATTTCATGCAACCTGTCAATTTTGTCATCTAATTTTATTAGCTTCTACTGAGTGAAAGATGGATTTGCATCAAAGTACCATTTGATTAGGCTTTTGATGTCAACAGGGGAAAAAAGACATGGGTAATCTGATCTGTTGACTGGATTGCTCAGTGCATTCTAAACATTAGGCGATGAAGGCACTGGAAGTGTTCCAGAAGTGTTTGAGCGGCCATCTTACTATTCCCTACTGACAGAGGGCATAACTGACTGACAACCAAAACCCTGACCTAAAAAAAAAAAAAAAAAAAACGCTTTGAAGAGATTCAGTCACACAGGATTCGTTTTTAGGACGTGCATATACATTAATTGTCACTTCAGATGTTATTTGCAATGTTTATGGTCTATTCGGGCAGGATGAGTAATATATTAAAATTGTTTAGGTTGTTGTATGAGCGGCACACATGCCAAGAAAGGTAACCCAAAATATATTTATGTATTTAATCATGCAGGAAATATTACAGTTTTTCTTGATTGCTTAAACACGTTTCTTGAAATCATGCCTTGTATTCTCAAAACAGTAAACACAAATCCATAACTTCTAACTCAATTCCCCAATCCTCCTATATTTAGGTCAAAATGAAGCTCTCCACTCAAAACGACTCAAGCTTGTTAAAAAAATAAACTTTGCTCTCAGATGAGACACACACGCGCGCACACACACACACACACACACACACACACACACACACACTTCAACACATTTTTACACACTGATGGGTTAAATTCAAAATAATACTATAGAAACTTGCAATAAGTGTGGTACTCCCCAAATGTTTTCTTCTTTAATTTACAGTACGATACAGCAAACAACAACAACAACAACAACAAAATTATTCTGCCCCAGTATCCTTTTTTGGTCTGGAACAGGCCAAAGAACCTCTTCAACATCACAGGCTATCCTGGCCTTAGCCCGACAGTGGGGGTAAATTCATCTTGCATGCCTTGTGTCCTTATGTCATTGTTCACAAAGAAGATAGTAAAAATGCTTAGTCATGATGTCAATATATCACTTTATAACAACAGTTTGGATGACAGTTAAGGCTTAACTTCTTATATATGCCATATATTCATTTTCAAAAGTACAAATGTACACATTACTGTATGTGGGATATTGGTTGAAAAAGATTAGATATGATCCACAGTTACACTACATTTCCCATGATCCATTGCACCAATCACAAGTTCACCTGATAACAATCACACCATGCACCTGAGAACAATAATCACACACAGACACAAACACACACACACACACACACACACACACACACACACACACACACACGCACATTTGTTTTTGTGAAAAGTGGGGACATCCCATAGGCGTAATACTGTAGAAACTGTATATTCTATCGCCCTTCACCAACCCTACCCCTAAACCTAACCCTGACAGGAAACGTTGTGCATTTTTACTTTCTCAAAAAAACTAATTCTGTATGATTTATCAGCGTTTTGAAAAATGGGGACATGGGTTATGTCCTCATAAGTCACCCTCTCCTTGTAATACCTGTGTCATACCCATGTCATTATACAGAGTTGTGTCCTGATATGTCACAAAAACAAGAGCACATACACACAGACACACACACACACAGCACATTCATCAGAGACACTTTATAAGCATTAGACTTCTTCTCACACACTGCCAAGTATTGTTCTGCACATATCCCTCCCCTAGCGATAGCTGCGCTACCAAGCCATTCCGTGTTTGTTTTCATTGTCTTGTCTTAGTTTCTAGTTTTCATAGTCTTGTCTTTGTTTCTACTTTCCATAATCTTGTTTCATCTTCTAGTTTTCATAGTCTTGTTTCAGTTTATAGTTTTTATAATCCTGTTTCAGTTTATAGTTTTAATATTCTTGTTTCAGTTTATGGTTTTCATAGTTTAGTCTTTTTCTTACTTTGCCCTGTTACTCATGTTTTGACCATTTACTCTGGATTCTGGATTACCCCTCTTGCTTAGCCCTCTGGATATTGTTCGTTCATCGTAGACCCATGATTTCCCTAGGATTATTCTTGTGCCTTGCCCTCTATATATCTGTTTGCCATTGTTTGACCCAGGCCTTTTATGACCACGTCTCTGTCCAATAAAAGCTTGCACATGGATCCGCACGTCTCACGTCTCATCAGCCCCATTACAGAATACCCGGCCCCACAAGGATCCAGCAGCTGTTCAGATGAACATTGGCCAGGTATGGACATGGCAATAATTTTGATACTCCTTAGACAAGGCCCGCAATCTCTGAAGAACTGTTCACAACCATTTAGCCATAGCACACTATTCGGACCTACTTGACTGTCTTTTGTGGTGTGTTGGCTCTTCATTCACTGTGGGTGTCATGGAGGAAGAACGCTACACCACACTCACTCATGTAATGGCGGCAGCACTAGAGCACAAGCACAAAATGGCAGTAATAGTGAAGCACGATTGCAAAATGGCTGGTCTTCACGAGTCAAGTCACATCACTTCACAACTGATCTTCCACGGGCTCATCACGTCTTGTCTGTTGCACCCAAAGCCTGGAGGTCAGCTCTTCAGTATCCCAGAGTGGCATACAGCCTGAAGGATCCACCAATGTTTTCAGTAAGAGCAGCTGGTATCCCTGGACCAGCGCGCTCAACCCCTCCTGTTCAGGAACTAATTACCCAGTCTGAAGTGCTTCCCATGATAGCGATCGCTTTATGTTGCATTTGGGCTGAGTACACCAACACTAAAACTCTAGAGGTGGTGGCGTCCACTGTCATATTTCCAGAGGTGGTAGCTAATGCTGCAGTACCTTCCAAGGTAGTGGCGCTTGCTGCTGTGTCCCCAGAGGTGGTGGCGTCTACTGCAGTTTCTCCAGAGATTGCGGCACATGCTACAGAACCTTCCAAGGCGGCGGCACTCGCTTCAGCTCCTTGCGTGGTGATGGTGCCCAGCAACTCATTTTTATCAAGCCGTATGTAGTCAGCATTATTTCTCTGAATGGTGTAATGATGTGTGTATTTTTTTAAGTCTTGATTGAGCAACGTCTATTTTAGACTCTTCAAGTTCGCGCAAAATCTGTGGCATTTTACTTGCTTTGCAGTTTCCATAGGAATAAAATTGCATGTATGTATCTTTAATTAATTATTAATTTAACCAACATTAAATGATTAACTGCTCCGAAATACATACCACTGATGAAATCATTTTTTAAACATTTGCAGTTAGACTACTGTATGAATAAAAACAATAAAACAACATAATTAAATAAAGAGTGAATAGCTGTATAAGGCAAATTAAGATGTGTACATGAAGCTTAAATCTTTATTCAGATTTCAGAATGAGCACCTTGTCATTTGTAATGTATAAGTTGAGGATGTCATGTGTCATATGTTCATCATGTTCATCTAATGTTTGCTACTGTAATGAATATGATGCGTAACTTTTTAATACACAGGGGAAATTCCCAATATTAAAAAAAACATTTACATGCATAGGACCTTTGCGTTGTAAGAATTTACAGGGATAGGTAAAAATCATTATCTGATAATCGTTATCTGATGTTTTCTCATTGAATTGTATGATTTCCTATTAATTCTTCAGGGAATAAAAGGGAATACAAATATGGCTGTGGCTGAATTTTATTGGGCATTCGTTTGATTGTGAAAAGTGTCTTTATTTAACAGATGGTTTTTTTATTGGAAAATAGTATCCCCACATTGGAATAACCTGTAAAAATGAATAACGTACAATAAGACCAGGATGCATATTGAGAAAGAAACTTAAAATGGTCAATTTTAATTTCATGTTGTTTTGTGTTTTCTGTCAAAGCACACCATACATCCTTGGAAAATCAATCTGGAAATTTCTTCTCCCGACATTTGCATCACTCACGCACTGTAATAATAATTAAAAAAATTAAAAATAAAATACCAAGTCCACACAAAGCTATTGACACGGTATTAGCTGTTCTGCCTAATTGTGTTATTAATGAACGATTAATGAACAATTGAGGGCCCTCATTTGGTGCAATGATTTATTGACTCCTGTGAGCACAGATCAGTTTGATATTTGGCTCTACAGCAAAGCAGGAACAACTGGACAAGAGGTGCTAAACATGACATCCATAATCCATTTTGAAATCATGTTCAGAAATCATGATCTGCATAGTGTTTAATAGAGCAGCAGATTTAAATGCGTTAATGTAAATTGTTTATTGATGACTACCACTCTAGCTGCAACCTTTTTTTCCACTGGGTCACTGTATAAAATGACCTTTAACCATTTGATAGGTACGGTCCACATACAGTTTGGGATTCTGATTTCCGTGCCCCTGGGAGTATGGTCCCACATATGGGATTTAGAACGTTCGGTGATGTCACATAACAAATTCGTCAAAGATGCGTCAAATTCAAACTGTGGTTTCGCGTGTTGGCTAGTGCTGAGCCAGAGACAGATGTGCACTGCTCTTGTCTTATTATCAGAACTATGCAGTGTTATTAACCACATAATGCATATTTTAGGTTACAGACATTTAAATACATATAAGTACTAGTAAAACAATATATTTCAAATTTGTGAATATTTTAAACAAAAAAGGAAAAACTAAATAAAAGCGATCCATCTGTCATACAGTGTTTAAGTGGCTGCGGTGTGTCACGTGACAAGCCTGATGTGTCGCCATGGAAACAGTAAGGGGAAACCTTCTAAAATAATGTTTGACTTAAAAAAAACTCACTCTGGGGGCACCACTAGAATATTTTAAAATTAAAATCACCACTGAAAAGGTTAAATTACTTCTTAAACTGACTGAAAACTTTCACAAGACCTCTCATTCTATTTCTCTCTGTGTTTCATTTTCATCTTTTAGCATTGTACAATTTGTTGGTACCCTGATGCTTTTGTCGGTGCCTATAAATCTATCAGCCAATGCAGAGCCACACGTGAGAGCATTTAGCAGATCTCTCTCAAGAAGGGAAACAGTTTCCACCCCTTAATTTACTGCCAGGAACAGGTAGCTGACACAGTCACGGCTAAGTATCTGACTGCGCTGCCGCATCAATTCTTCTGCAGCTGTCATATTATCTGTCTTGATTTGATCAATATCGGCCAATCTGGAGCTCTGTAAAGTACATAATGTGAGATTTGAAATGGATCTGGGCTGCATAACAGCATCTGACAGACAACAATTTCAATGTGTCAAGAGAGAAAAGCTATAGCTATTTTATTTTTCCAAAGTTGTAAATAAAACGATTTTTAAAAAGACTTTTGCAGTATTGGATAAGAAAAAGACATTTCAGTATATATATATATATATATATATATATATATATATATATATATATATATATATATATATATATATATTGTTTGTTTGTTTGTTTATGTGTATAATTTAGTGTGATATTTGCTAGTTTTTTACCTTAAAGCTTAAAAAAAAAAAATTGTTTATTTGCATTATTATGCAAAAGTCGCTTCCATGACGCAAGGCTGTTGCTATGTAGTACCCCCAAGTTAGCATATTATTATTATTTACCTTTATTTTACCAGGGAAGAAAATCACACTGAGATTACAATCTCTTTTACAAGTGAGCCCTGGCCAAGAAGGCAGCACATAGAAGATACACTTTAACAGACAACAAGCAACAAAAAAGACAAGGATGCACAAAAAATATTAAAATATACAAAAAATCACTATTTAAAACAATCACAAACATGATGATAAATTTGATTTAGATAAGACTTGAATTCAATATGTGAAATAAAAACCTCCAGTTTTAGCTGGTTTTGCAACTCATTCCATGAAGTTGGAGCACTATAACTAAAAGCAGTTTTACCAAACTCTGTTTCAATTTGTGGAACATCATACAGTATGTATCTACTTGATCTTAGCTTGTATTCAGATCTACTAGGTGTTAAGAGTGCAGTTAAATATGAAGGAGTATGTCCAGTTATTGGTTTATACACAAAGATCAACCAATGTTTGAACTTACTTGTGTTAAGTGAGGACCAACCGACCATTTCATATAGTACACAGTGATGAACAGAGTACTTTGCATGCATTATAAATCTCAATGCTGAATGATACACAGAATCCAATGATTTCAGCAAGGTCTTTGTGGAGTATTTTAATTATTATTATTAATAATCTTTAGTCAAAGTGTTTCTACGTGGACTTGTTATTAAAGTATTAAACTTTTGGTATTAAAGGCTAACTATGCTTGTACAAAGTAAATATGATATACAGAGGATCAAATTCTCTTCTGGATGAACTCTGTACATTTTTTTTTTTTACTTACCTTATTTATTTAGTGTATTCAATCAAACTTTATGAATACTTGTTTTGTACAAGTTGTGCTCATGAATTTTTCAAATATATTTTAGGTTTGGTTTTTAGTGTTTCACACAGAGTTCTTAACATGTCAAAACACTCATTGACTTCTTGAAGCTTTTTAAAGTTGCAGATAGATACTGTATGATCCCAACAGCAGGCATTCTGGTTTCCAGTGCAGATTTTCTTTTTTTTTCACTTGTTGCTTGTTTATTTTAAATGGTTAATAAGTCGAGAACTGCTGGTGTAGACACAGTAGGTCCCATTACCTCTGATTTACCAGAGAATCAGCAATCCTTTCTCTGCTGCCATGCATTTTCATCCATATTAAAAGGTCATGGTAGGCAGACTACTAGTGTACTGATGGCCAATACTGGGATTTGAATCAACACCAAGTAGATGGAATCAAGGTTTGACTATACAGTATCTAGAAGTGGACAAGTAATTTGAGCCATTGGCTGCTGTCAGGCTGAAAATAAAATAGGAAAGTAGACGGCATGACAAAATAAACGAGAAAGGGACAACATTAGACCAAATAAATCTCCCGTGTTTTAGATTATTCCCTGGTGGATAACAAGCACTTTCAGGTGTACTATTTTAAACAGACAACATCAGGCTTAATTAAAAAAAATGAAAAGTGCCTGGTCGTGTATATTGTAGGCCACTTGAATGATTCACTTCACTATGCAAAACATAGGCTTCTTGTTGTGCTGCTTTATAGCTAAGAATTTTGTTACTGTTACCATGTGAAAGGAAATTGACATTGACATCTGTCTGTCAATCACAACAGAGATACTGCTGTCAGGTAAGAAAGTGGTGCAAAAAAACTTGCAAACTTTCTAAACTAATTACAAGAAACAATAGAAAAACTGAAAGTGTATTTGATGAGCGTTATGAAGTGTGATAATATATAAGGGCTCATGTATATACATGGTTTACTGCTGTTCATGCATAAGTGAATCAAGCCAGTGACTAAACGATCAAATTCACACTGTTCTTGTTAGCGTAAAAACCATCTGTGTCTATATTGTGATACATTTATATACAGATCAGTTAGCAAAGATCTTTTTCTTTTTTTAATGCCAGACCACCACAAGTCTATCAGTGATTTGATCTCTGCATTTTCACCAAAACTTGCCGTTATAATTAGTTACACTGTAATGATCGGTCAGAAGCATGTGGTTACATTTGTAGCACTTTATTATAAAGCAAGGTCAACAACAGGCAATGGTCAAACAACAATGGCAGGAATGTCAGAGGCAAGACGGAGGCAGAAACTATACCGGGCAGGAGTCGGGCACTTCCAGAAGGCAAGATCACAAGGGTAGGCGGCAGAGAATCAGAGAAGTCAATCTGTCCAGGGTCGTACACAGAATAAACTCAGAATGGTGGGGGAAATGATCAGAAATGTCAGCCAGGGCAAAACAAGACTTCACAGTGAGCATGATTGTGAACACTGGTTAAATAGGCCAGTGTTCACATCGAAGAGAGAGCCACAGAGGTCTGATTCATAACAGACACGATTTACACTGTTCTATGAGTCTTTTATATCCGAAGTATTTTTACTTTGTTAGTTATGATGACGTTATAGGTATGACAGCAGAAATCGTATTAAAATAAGGAGATCACTCTGATCATTGTGTGCTCAGTTGACTATATATGACTGTGATCTTTGATGAAATGGTAGTAGATCTAAATATAATGCTATAATTAACTAATATGTTAATATAATGCTATAATTAACACTTTAAAAAATTGCTTAATCTTGATGTCTGTTATGGTAAAAACACAGTAAAAAGGTTTTGAGGGAGTTTCACATGCAAATATGTTTTTAAACAGTCAATTGATTTTGATCTTTTAATAGCAACTTCATAAGTGCTTATGGTTTTATATGGGAAGAAAACAAGTAATTAGTTACTTTGTGCATTGTGTTGATATTCTGCTGTTCTGTGGCCACAGATTTCCGGGTCTTGTCTTTTTCTCATACAAGTGACTTGCAGTACCCTGTGCATTACGGTACTGAATTAGTTTTAATCACCACAGTGTCTTGTCTCCATTGGCAACATGCATAATTTGCAAGTGGCATTGAAGGTAGCAGAGTGCAGGTGGTGAGGTGACAATGTAATTTTTTTCTTTTCTTTTGCTTGTCTTCACCACCTGGCAACTTTTGTAAAATGTTGAGAGATTCCATAAAAAAAAAATAAAAAAAAAAATAATAATAATTAAAAACTAAAAGATTGCAAGTGACGTCGCTTGCGGAAACAAAGGTGCCTGAGAGTGCAAGTGCATGTCTGCAGCCAGACCCCTGGGGTTTTGCGTGTTTCATAATTCAGTGTTTGGGCGAGATAAAACTCTGACTATATTTTGCAATGTAATATTCTTTGTAGCAGTACAGTACTTGTTCATAGCTGAAACAGAATGTTATTTTATTATTGCTGCTTTTTTTCTGTCTGGCAAAATCGCTATGGAATGTCTGGAAGCAATATTTGAAATAGGCAGCTTTAAGTCGAGCTCACCCTCTGTTCTCCAAGTGCATGTAACATGTAAATATAATGATAACAAACAAATTGTTAAAAAATAAGATGTATATGAAAAACTGCTGGCAAAATTTAAACGTTATTAAATGCTATTAACTATTTTTTAATGTTATTTAGTTAGTTATTTTATCATATTTTACAGATTAGATAAGATCCAGGGGGTGGAGATGGGTAGGTTTAGGAATATGTAAAGTGAGAGGAGTTGGATCTCGAGTTGGAGTTGGTGCACCACTGTAATACAAGTGTATTTACATGGTAACTCCTCATGAACTGTCAACTTCTGGACACAAACCACAATTTAAGTGTAAAGCCTAACTTACTGGCTGCTGCTGTGTTACAACAGAGTAATTACATGATAAAGCTAATATAAAGTATAACACTTTATTTACCAAAAAGTGCTGTTTGTCCTGTTACACATTTGTAATTTCACTACTAAAACGTGTTGTTACCGATGTACTTTTATACATTTGTACTTACACATACCATTCAGTGGGTAGTTACATATGTGTAGTTACACAAACATTAGAGTTGTAGGTACTATGTACCAATGTGTACTTACACTGTGGTTACATACTATGTACACATCTAGTTACTATTTAAGTACACATGTATTAGGGGCAATTAATATAAAGTGGGACCGATTGTATAAAAAAAAAATTGAATTAATGAGAAAAGACTTAAGATTGCGTTCTTCAGCGCCATCTTGCCGTTTAGATTAATTTCAATGACAATATAGCTGTTTAGTAAGCTATCATCACTTAAATCCATAACCAGAAGTTAATTTGTATGGTTTACATTTTAAAAGATGGCAAAAGGTTAAGTGCACACTGACTCCCACAATATCATTAAATACTTCTTGACCTCTGGATCATCCTACTTTTATTTCCGGGTCCTTATGGCTATAAGGCAATAAGTGTTATGTCAATTCTGTTCCCCTGACAGCACGTTTGATTGCATTGTCTGCAGGCTAAGGCTACATAGCAGTCAAAACTGGATATCTTCTTTAGTGACCATTCCAACGTAGCAGCTGTGCAAACTTTGCAGTATTGACTCGTGCTCTTGCCCTACAGCATCAAACCAAGATGGATGAATCAAGGGGGGGCTCCTTGGCCTTGGAATAAGCTGTAATGTAATTCCGGTTCTTGTGTGATCCACTGTGACCTTGTGTGTGCTGCAATCAGCTCATCTCACAGAGAATTTATGCCAGTGCTGAAGAACCAAAAGAACAGAACACTGTGGCAAAATATGTGACCTCATCCACCAGCTCATAGGAAAATAACTTGCCAGAAAAGTTATTATTGGAATTATTATTGGAATAATTCCAATGTTTGTATTATTGGAATTAATATATATATATATATATATATATATATATATATATATATATATATATATATATATACACACACACACACACACACATACTTTAATCAACATTCAACATTGCATCTATCTATCTATCTATCTATCTATCTATCTATCTGTCTATCTGTCTATCTATCTATCTATCTATCTATCTATCTATCTATCTATCTGTCTATCTGTCTGTCTGTCTGAGAATACTTTATTTGTCCATTTGTCCTTTCTGAAACGTGTCGATTTTTACAAAGCTCATCGTTCTGAAAAGTGAGGTGTGCGTTGATTGGCCAGCTATCCAGTGCATTGTGATTGGCCAAATTCCTCAAGGGTGTGACGGAAATGTTACACCCCTTGAAATACTGTGATGCCGTGTTATGCTACCTATCTGTTTTAATGGTAAGTAGCAAAATCTGACAGAGTAACACTGGCGCGATGAGACAAAGCCAATAAAACCCATTACAAACGAGGCATTTGTTGCATCCAGTGGAGACATACGGATTATAATGATTTATACTGGGTTTTTTTTACGCGTTGCATTGCATCGCTTCGTAACGCATTGCGTAAACATAAAACCCATGTCTGCATTTGTGATCGGAGAAATGACAAACAAACAAGCTCTACTCTACACTGCTCAAATTTCACATTTGAATAGTCAGTGGCAAATTCTTTACTGTAACGGTATATAAACTTCATAATCGCGGGAAGAAGGAGGTGGGAACAGGCGAACATTCAAATTAAGCGTTAATAATAAAATAAACACAAAACAGCACGACAGCCCCTCGCGGACGACTGTCGCGCACAACTGTCGCGCACAACCAAACCCAAACACAAAATAAAGCCCAGGCCCTGGTCCTCTCTCGTCCTTCACTGTCGTCGCTGCTCTTTTGTATCCTTCCGATCTCCTCCGTGGGACTTGAGACCAGTGATAGTGCTTTATTTGTTCTCATTACTGGAATTTAATATATTCATCTGCAGATAATCTACAGCTTTTCATAAATTTGTCTCATTGCCTCATTATAATTTAGATTGTTAAATGCCTCTGAATGAAAAATATATTTATTACATAAGGATGCATTAATATATTAATATTCATTCATTCACTCACTCACTCATTGTGCATCAAGCTCAATGAAAAGCATTTTCATCGAAAAACTCTTATGGACCTTTGTAGTAGACTGATTTTTTCACAAACTTCCCAAGTGAACCAACCATCAGAATGCAGTGTTTTAATCACTAACATGAACTTTGCTTAACTTGATCCAGAAACATCATTCAGCTTGTTGAAGAGGATGATTTAAACATGCACTGAGTGAGGTCCATTTGACACTCCTGCTGTGTCCTGATCCCGTCAGGGTGAGAGCAATCTCAGGCATTAGCTCTAAATCCAGGCTTGTAGGAAACACAAGAATGATGATAATAATCCCAGCAGACTCTTTTTAGAGAATCATAAAAATTTGCATACTGAATTTTTAGAGAAGCATAATTCTGAAGAAGGGAAGGTCAGAGCTTTAGCGACACATGAGCACCTTTGGGTTGAATTATCATGTCAACCCACTGAGAATACTCAACCTCTTACTTATTAAGGAATCAGCAATAAGACCAGCATGGCTTGAATTTGAGACTAGTTTCATACGTCAATGAATATGTTAGGAATTAAATCATGTTCACTTACATATAATTTCCAGTAGAGAGCATATCAGGTCAATGCGATTTTATTTTTTAAGAGTTGAACACTTTTATTCATTAAGGACACATTACATGTATCAAAAATTACAGTACAGACACTTAATGTTACAGAATATTTTTATTTTGAATAAATGCTGTTCTTTTGAACATTCTATTCATCAGATAATCCTAAAAATAAAATTTATCACAGTTTCCACAAAAAATTATATTATATTATTATTATTATTCTTATTATTTATTTTATTTTTTTTCTTGAACAGGAAACCAGCATAATAGAATGATTTCTGAAGGATCATGTGGCATTGAAGTCTGGAGTAATGATGCTGCATCTGCATTCAATTTGAAAAAGTTCAGCATTGCATGCAGAAATACAGTGTAAAACAGGACAAACATGTGCTGATAATGCAAGAGGAAAATAGAAAACAATCAGTTTATCAGTTAAAAGGCCCATATGATGTTGTTAAAAAGAACATTATGTTGTGTATTATTATCCACATCCTCAAGCATGTTACAGAAATGTTACACCCCTTAACATACTGTGATGCTGAAACAAAACCAATCAAACCCATTACAAACGAGGCAGTTGTTGCATCCAATGAGGACATAATTACTGATTCTAATGACTATACTGTGTTTTATGCGTTGCGTTGCGAATCGCAAAGAGTAAACATTAAACCCATGTCTGCATTTGTGATAAAAAAAAAAAAAAACAAGCGCTACTCTACACTGCTTAAAACTTACATTTGAATCATCACTGGCAAATTCTTTAAATCTAAAAAAAATACTTACATTGCTGTGAGCCAGAAGCACCAGACTGTCCTTGCAAAGTTTTAACTGCCCCACTTTATAGAACAGCCTTTGAGCACAGACCCACTGTAGGCTACTCTTCAGGTTCAGGAAACAAAATGTGTCACACAGTGTCACACAGTGCGGGTCTGAGTGAGGAATGGCCGGCGGGCTACAGTGAGGAATGCTGGGAGACTTGAGAATGGTGCGGCTGGCGGATTCGACTAATGAGCGGCTGGGGGCTTGGGGCAAAGACCATGTGATGACCCCAGACTGGACTCTGATTCGTCCACGGTGAAAGCTGATCCAGCGATCCACAGAGCAAAGTTGATGTATTTCTTCAGCGAGCAGCACCGACCAGCTCTAGACATGACTAAGCGTACATTGTCTTACTATAGTGAGAATAAAAGTTACGGCTTCTTTCATTGCACGAACATTTTGGCGGTGTTATGGAAATCTTCCCACACAGTTGAATAGACATGTGGGGGCGTGTTTAAACAGGGCGTTTTAGGAGGGCGTGGATAAGTCTTAACTTTTATAAAGAATATCTGCGACTGTTATTATTTTATTATTTGTTTTATTTTGGGACTTTAATCTTTGAAACTTTACAGATCTTTTTTATGCACCAAGAGCTTTTAACACTCCAAAGAGAAAAAAAAAATTAAATAAATTGAAATCGAATCATATGACCCCTTTAAAGTCAGGTCATTGTTGATTCAGTGATGTTATCAACCAACTTGGTTCAGTTCTCTTCCAATAGTGTCTGTGCCAGATATTGTGACCAAGCAAGCTAAAGTTGACAGTGATAAGGAACCAAAACAACATCGGTGACAGAAAAAAAAAAAAATAATAATAATAAAAAAAACAGGATAAAGGGATAAACCAGGCTCAGTCAGGGGGATCAGTTCTCCTCTGGTCTGTCAAAAGCAGCATGGTGTGGTTTAATTCCAGGCTGCAATGCACATCAGATTGAGCAGAGAACTTCAGAATTTTCTGAGCATAAAATATAAGTACATGTGGAACTGTGTATTATTATACACATTACACCTTAACTTATGCAATTCTTATGGTTGTTTAACTAAAAACATACAAAAACACACACACACACACACACACACACACATACATATATATATATATATATATATATATATATATATATATATATATATATATATATATACATATATATATATATATATATATATATATACATATATATATATATATATATATATATGCACTTTGTAGAAATCTCAGGACCAACTAAAGAAACTGACTGACATGTTTTGGGTTAGAGGTTATTCTTGTATGTTAAATTTGAAGCTACTACCATGTTTTGTATTATTTAAATGACAGGATTCTGATTTTGTAGTCTAAGAAAGAGATTCAAACCCAAAGCTTCAAGTGAAATAATGAAATAAAGACAGCAAATCTGCAATCTCAGATTGGTGTATGGTATCACACTCTTCCCATTAATATTTGGCAGTTGTATCAATCTTACTGGTGAACTGACAGTATTGTCTTTCCGTGTCATTTAGAAAATGGATGCCAAGAAAGGAAATGAAAAAGATGGTTTACATTAAGTACATTTTCATGCTATTTAAATCATTAAATTTCATTTTACTTGCTCACATTTCCAGTAATGTTTTATCTGCCATCCCACTCCGTTTTCCATTAAATGGATTCTAACCATGGACATTTGGATGCACACAGCATTTCCAAAATCACATCGAGGGAACATTAGGGTTCCAACTCCACTTTGATTTATAAAGGAGGCCTGAGCTTCAGAGAGCACCATGAGGCATGTCAATATCGAGCGCACAGACCTATTCTTCCCATTCCATAGGGACATTTTCATTAGACAAGCTGGTGTTCTTTGTTAAAAGTCCAAACTGATTCATTTTCCAATAGATTTTGCATTGCATATAGGGTCCCCCATGGCTGGCCTCCCCATGGGCTCTCGGCCCAACACGGCTTTTTAAGTGATTATGTGTTTAATTTCAGCACATCATTGATTCAGCTCCATACTGTTTGGTTGCCATTGATATATATATATATATATATATATATATATATATATATATATATATATATATAAAAAGCATAATAAAGCATAATGAAAAGCATAATTTTTGTTATTATTATTATTATTATTATTATTTAATAATTATTTTTTTTTGTTAAATTAACCCATAATTATTATACAATTATTTAATTATTTAAAGTTATTTTATACTGGACATGTTATATTTTTCATTTTGTCGCTTTCTATTATGCATCATTGTTTTTGGGAGACCGTGCAATTTTAGCTTACTCCATTGTTTTGTTAAAGTTAGCTTTAAATATATATTTAATATTCATATCCTGACTGTTGTTGTAAGTTTTTAAATATATATATATATATATATTTTTTTTTTTTTTTTTTTTTTTTTTTTTTTTTTTTTAAATCAACGTCACCTAAAATGTATTACGTTATATTGAATAATGAAATTTTGTCTGTTTTATTGTATATATTTTTTTATATTAATATCCTGGCTGTAGTATATATTAAACCTTCTTTTCTTTCCAAATCTGTTTTATCTAAAATGTACATTATAGCTTAAATCCAAGAACCAAATCTTATATTTTTCACATAAATTTGTTGACACTAACACATATATAGTTTTCCAAAAATGTATATGATTTCTGTATATTATTTAACATGATGTAAATCATATATAATTATATACTGCAACACCATTGAGCAATCCATCTTGTAGCAAACATTTATTTGATTATAGCTTTATATAAACCAGTTGAGTTAAGAATGATTTTCAGTGTATTTATCTGTTTTAGTGGTATAAACAATGTTGGTGTGATCATTTTTAGGATTTCCAGTCTGTGTGTCTGTCTTGTTTTTTTACTGTCTTGGACCTCTTTGAAGTCATTATATTGCATTAGCCTTCACTGACAAAAGATAGATGTGCTGTTGACCTCATTCTAAGGCCAAACAGCATGATAGAAGAGCATTTTCACAGAGCTTCTTTGAACATCAAAGTTTGGAGAGTAACGGGATGCCTATTACCGACTCTGTAGTTTCACAGAGCATTTATAGATTTAACTGTCTGTCATCTGTCCATCTCATGCTTTACTGAAATAAGGTTGCTTTTCATAATAGCTTATGTATTCTTATACCAGTTTCCTGGTGATACCATGGATTTATTTAGGTCCAAGCTAGTTGTCTCATTTGTTTAGCTATAAATATTTATGGTAACACTTTAGAATAGGTAATACATATTGGATGCTTATTAGCATGCATATTACAAAAAAAATTAGCCAGAATTAGCGCTAATTAAGAACATATTAATGCCTTATTCTACTTGACCTTATTCTACATCCCTAATCTTACCCAATACCTAGACCTAACAACTACCTTGCGTAATATTAATAAGCAGCAAATTAAGAATTTATTGAGAGAAATGTCATATTATTTTATGTGTTTAAAAGAACTGCTTTTTTTAATGCTGTTTAATGCTGTTTAATGCTGTTAAGTTTTTGTTGTTATCATTGAGCTGAAGAGTAGACAGCAGGAAGGCAAACACTATTGACTCTATAAGCAATGGCTGTGCTAATGCCAATGAAAAGTAACATCTTACTTGTTCATTAAATACATGTTTGTTTGTTTGTTTGTTGAGCATAATATAATAACATAATATTTTAGCACCTTTGTCAGGGATATACATGTTCCTTTTTTTCATCTTACAGTGCAATCAATGAGTTTCTGTTTCAGTCAGAATGCTACCTATGTAGTAAACAGACAGCGATGCAGCTCAATAAGTTGTAAAAGTGCTAGTGTATATAACAGCAACATGGCTCACATTATGGATGTAGCTAAAGTTAACAGACAGGCATGAGCTTCTTCTCTCCACAGCCGTCTGACCCGTTGAGCAGTTGCTGGGAGAATATTAATATTTTTTTTCTTCTTCTTCATGTGGATTTGGGATCATTTTCAAAGCGTAAGAAGTAGTAAGACTGAGACTGAAGTGTGTGAAGCAGGTTGTGGATAAGCACAGAAGAGCAGGTTGGTAAAGGTCAGGAGGGTGGTTAATTTAATCCAACCCTGATGGTGCCTGCGTTTTTTATGGAAATCCCAGTGGCCATTAACAAAGCAATTTGTCACTGCTTTAATCACTTTCAGTCCTTATACTGTTGGTTTTCACACTCTGTTCTGCTTTTTATAGCAAGATCCAAACATTTGTCCAATTTAATTCATTTCAGTAGTATGAGGAAATCCTTTAGTGCCATCACAAAGCTTTAAATTTAACCTAAAACTACTATTTCTTCTTCTTTGTTGCATCAAGTTGATTGACCCAGGGGTTTTCAGTTCATGCCATCATCGAATAATTTTTGCTGCTCTTCTTACAAATCTTGCACTATGTTCCTGATTTGGTGTAAAAAATCATCAGACAAATCCAACAAGCATAACCAAATTACGCCTTAACAAATCTGACAATGTCAAAGGCTGTTTCCAGCCTTTCACCAGGACTGGGTCATAGAAAGATTCTACAATGGATTAGACATATCAAGTTCATCCAGCACTCTCTTTGTTTTCAGTATTATAAAGTACCCTGTTATAGTGTGAAATCAGAAATCAGTGTGAGCCTGTTTGAGTAAATCAAACTGTACTGCAAACAAATCCAGACCAAACTGCAAACCTGTTTGACCAATTCGATCAAAAGAGGGATTAATTTGTGAATCTGACATCACTAGTTTTGATCCTAAACATCTGCTAGACTACACATAGGACATGACTGCTAATATACTATTAGGGGAAAATTATTTTCAGGTCAGTATATGGTAATATCCACCGATAAGGATTTATCAGTAATATTTTACCGGAACATATGCATTTCACTGGGGCTTGTATTACAATAAATATGGTCTAGTGATGAAACGGTTGTATCTTGACAATATTTTGATCTACTGAAGCGACGCTTGATAGGTGTCATAGCCATTGAGTGACCATATGCGCCGTTCATATGGGACACGTCCCAGCCAGGATTTTAATATTGCATAAAATATCCAGGTTTTGGCTATTTGCACTGTGCAGGTTGATCGTTGTGTAACATTCATGATCTTAATATAGCCACAATGATCTTAACATAGCCACAGACTATGGTCACAGCACTACCTACCTACATTAAGGACTCGGGAGCAACCCATGTTCCATAGCCTTAGAAAGGAAAAGATGGTTTATGCCTGAACACTTTACCCTAATGGTGCATTATGTCTTAAAGCGTTAGTTCACCCAAAAATGAAAATTATGTCATTAATAACTCACCTTCATGTCGTTCCAAACCAGTAAGAACTCAATTTATCTCCGGAACAGAGTTTGAGATATTTTAGATTTCATCATCAAAGTAGTCCATGTGACATCAGAGGGTCAGTTAGAGTATTTTGAAGCATCGGAAATAAACTTTGGTCTAAAAATAGCAAAAATTACGACTTTATTCAGTATTGTCTTCTCTTCCGTGTCTGTTGTGAGAGAGTTCAAAACAAAGCAGTTTGTCATATCCGGATCGCGAACGAATCATTCGATGTAACCGGATCTTTTTGAACCAATTCACCAAATCGAACTGAATCGTTTTAAACGGTTCGCGTATCCAAAACACATTAATCCACAAATGACTTAAGCTGTTAACTTTTTTAATGTGGCTGACACTCCCTCTGAGTTCAAACAAACCAATATCCCAGAGTAATTAATTTACTCAAACAGTACACTGACTGAACTGCTGTGAAGAGAGAACTGAAGATGAACACCGAGCTGAGCCAGATAATGACTCGTTCACGAGTCAAGAACTGGTTGCATCGGTTTTCGGATCACCAGTAGTTCTTTCGGACAGTTCGATTTAATAAACCGGTTGAAGAAAAACGATTCACCGGTTCTTTTGCGCTCAACATAATGGCGTCATTGGCGATGATTGCCCTTGATTCAAGCCTTCGGTTTACCCGTGCTCATAGCATTAGCACAGAATCAGTTCAGAATCAATCACCAAAAGAATCAGTTCGGTTCAGACGCTCTTTTGTGTCAGTCTGTTTCACGCTTAATCACACACACATGGACTACTTTGATGATGTTTTTCTTACCTTTCTGGACATGGAGAGTATACTGTACACACAGTTTTAATGGAGGGACTGAGCGCTTTCGGACTAAATCTAAAATATCTTAAACTGTGTTCCAAACATAAACGGAGGTCTTACTGGTTTGGAACGACATGAGGGTGAGTTATTAATGACATAATTTTCATTTTTGGGTGAACCAACCCTTTAAGTTTCATTGCATCAAGCGATGACACCAAATTGTATTTTGTTATTATTATTGGTATTTTTATTAGTAGTACTGTCAGGACATAGACGAGAGCCAGAGGTAACTGAATCCAAGCACAGTTCTTTATTTAAAGATAGTGAGAGGCGGATAAGTAGACAGTGTTTTTCAGGTGCAGGTTCAGTGCGGATCACACAGTGCGAAGTTAAGGAAGGTGAGTAAGTCTTTTACAGAGTTGTCAATGCCATTCAATCACAGTTCGCTAATCCTTTTCTCTTTCACAGATCCTTTTAAGAAGCGGAGGATTTCAGGCAAACACAGGAGATTCGGGGAAATCGCTGGATTTCAGGCCACGGGGTAGTGCTCAGGAATCCTGGCGACAGTAGAATAATGACACAGAGGTTAGTGTTTAAAAGGTAAGTATACTTTACGTTAAGAGGATCTGCGGTGCATCCGATGACAGCGAGATAGCATTCGATGGTTCGTTCCTGTTGGCGGCTTGATGCTGAACTGGGTCTGTGATGAGTGTTTTATACTGCTCTTGTGATGAGGTTGCTAATGATGACCAGGTGCGGGTGATTAGTATTCCGATGAACGTGATCGTTGTGAGATGGATGGGACTGGGCTTGACTGGTCCCTGACATTACCCCCCCACTCCCCCTCCAGGGTCCACGTCACCGGACCTCATCCTCCGATCTCGTGGGGGTCTCCCACGGGGTCGTGGAGCTGGTTTCTCTGGATACTGAGTATGGAATTCGGTGAGCATATTAGGATCGAGGATATCATGACGAGGTACCCAACACCTTTCTTCAGGACCATAACCTTCCCAGTCTACCAGATACTCGAGTCGACCACCATGACGTCGGTTTATTTTGCTTGTTGAAGGTGGTGGTGTGCCTGATTCCAACCCCTTTCACTGTCTTGCATCCAAGTATTTACGGCGGGGACTTCGGAGGGTTCACTGGACCAGGGAAACAGTGGGGACTGATAATGTAGGATACATTGGAATGGAGTCATGTTTGTGGATGCTTGCCGAATGGAATTTTGAGCATATTCTGCCTAGACTCAGTAGCGGCTCCAGAGATTCTGGTTGGAATGGCAGAACGTTCTTAGGAACCGACTGACATCCTGGATTTTTCGCTCCGTTTGTCCATTTGCCTGTGGGTGGTAACCAAAAGTTAAACTTATAGTGACATTAAGGAGAAAGAAGAATGCTCACCATACCTGAGAGATAAATTGGGGCCCTCTGTCGGACACAATGTCTTCAGGAATTCCAAAATTGCAGAATACATGTTCAAAGAGTAATTTAGTTGTGTCAAAGGAGGTAACAGGGCTTTCAGAGGGATCAGTTTACATGCTTTGGAGAATCGGTTGATAGCCACGAGGATACATGTGTTAACATCTGAAACTGGAAGGTCAGTGACAAAGTCGATTCCGATGAGGGCGGTGAGGGATGGGTAACGGGACTAATTTTCCAGAGTGTAATTGGCGTGGTACTTTGCTTATGGCGCAGAGTGTGCACCCCTGAATAAACATCTTGATGTTGTTCAGCATTCCTGGCCACCAGTACTTTTGTTGGAGTGTGGAGCATGTTTTGTTGATGCCAGGTTGACCTGTTCCAATGGAGGATTGAGCGGAGGAGATGAGAGAAGTGCAGAGATCTTCAGGTATGTAAGTCTTATTTACAGGGCACTCTGGAGGAACGGGTAAGTCTTGTGATAGCTCGCCGATCTGTTCATTGAGGTCCAACTTCATGGAGTTGACAAATAACTTGGTGGGTAAAATGGGCTTGGGTTCTTCCAGAGTTTCCTCGGGAGCGTGGAGGTGGGACAAAGTATCTGCTCTCGTATTTTTGATCCTGGATGGTAGGCTATTTGGAATGGAATCGGGTAAAAAACAGAGCCCATCGTGCTTGGCGAGGGTTAAGTCTCTTGGCTTCTTTCAAATACTGGAGGTTCTTATGGTCAGTAAGGACGAGAAATGCATGTCTGGCCCCATCCAACCAGTGTCTCCGATTTTTTAGGGTGAGCTCCCGATTGCCAATGTCGTAGTTTCTCTCAGCAGGTGATAACTTTCGGGAAAAGAAGGCACAAGGCATGGGTTTGAATGAATTTCCAGGGTATTGTGACAGGATGGCCCCAACGCCTGTTGTTGAAGCGTCCACTTCTACAATGAATTTTTTTCTCAGGATCTGGATGCTGGAGTAGTGGAGCAGTGACAAAGGTGGTTTTGAGCTCTTGGAAGGCATGCTCAGCTTCAGGGTTCCAGTGGAGGGTTTTTGGTTTTCCTTTCAGGAGTGATGTTAATGGGGCTGTGATCATGCTGTACTTGTTTATGAATCGACGCTAAAAATTAGCAAAACCTAGGAATCTCTGTAGGTCTTTGATCGACTTGGGCGTGGGCCATGAGGTAATGGCTTGGGTCTTACGGTCATCTATCCTGACTCATTCTGCACTGAGGTGGTAACACACACTTCTCCGCTTTCAGAAACAGGGAAATTTTTCGGAGCCATTGGAGCACTAGTGAGACATGACGTTGGTGTTCTGTTTGATTATTGGAGAAGATGAGAATGTCATCGATGTACACAAGAACGAAGCGGTTTAGGAACTCTCGGAGGACTTCATCCATGAAGCTCTGGAACACAGCGGGGGCGTTTACTAGGCTGTACGGCATGACAAGATATTCACAGTGACCTGCGGGGGTGATGAACGCCGTCTTCCATTCATCTCCTCCCCGAAATCTGATTAGATTGTAAGCACTCCTGAGGTCCAGTTTGGTGAACTTTGGTGATGCGGGCTTTGCGGAGTTGTTCAAGGGAGGATGGAACTAGCAGGAGCAGGTAACTTAATTTCACAGTGATTTTATTTAGGGCTCTATAGTCTATGCAGGGTCGTAATCCCCCATCCTTCTTTGGAACAAAGAAAAAAAACTGGCACCAGCTGGGGATGTGGAAGGTCGGATGTACCTCTGGTTCAGAGCCTCTTTGATGTACTCTTGCATGACTGTTTTTTTCTGGGATAGACAATGAATACATTCAGCCTTTTGGAATGGTTTCACCTGGGATCAGGTCAATTGCACAATCCCAAGGTCGGTGTGGTGGTAACTTGGAGGCTGCCGTCAGACTGAACACATCTGCATAAGATGAATAACAGGGAGGAATGTTAACAGACAGATTTTCTTTGGGGCTTTTAATGGATGTGGAATTTACAGACATAGGATCGGGTTGAGTGGAGGGTGTGGAGCTAGTGTTAATGCAGTCACAGCCCCAGTTCAGAATTTTCCCAGTTTTTCGTGGGTTGGAGTTGAATGAGCCAGGGACGGCCCAGAATTACCTCGGCTTGGCTTTTTTCAAGAACGAACAAGGCGAATAACTCCTAATGAATACTTTCAACACACAGGGTGATGGGTGTTATTTGAAAGGTTACATACCCCTGGTTGATGATTTCACTGGTCACTGCATGAATGGCGTATGGCTTGGAGGTACAGGTTTTTTGTAGCCCGAGTCTTCTGATGAGGTTTCAAGAGATAAAGTTGCCTGCTGAACCGGAATCCACGATGGCAAATTATTATATTTTTTTTTATGTCAAACATTATTTCCAAATTATTAATATTCTTCATTGATTTTCATCTGTTTGCAAGTGGGGAACATTTCCTGAATCCAAATGCACTTAAGATGTACAGAATTAGTTTTAGCATTACAGACTATTAACATTTCTGTAACACGCATGCATTACACCAAATACACAACATAAATGTTCTTTTTAGCAACGTCATATGACCCCTTTAAATGTGTCATGGTTCAGGGTGCCTTCTTGGCTCCTCTTGTTATCTGTGTTATCCTGTCATTTTCAGCAGCTCGTGGTCTGGGCAATCAGTGCTGATCTTGCAGCGGGAATGCACAGATCATGAACTGACTCTCCCTCACCTGTTGCTTATCCCCCACTCCCATATATGTCTCAGCTTTTCTGTCGTTACTAGATTGTTTTGTCTGAGTCAGTGTGTTCTGCTGTTTTGTGTCATCTCAAGCATTATACTTTTGAACCCGTGCTTCGGGATTTGTAGTCCCAGAGATCTATCAGCTTGTATGGTCCGCAGTCTCTACCTGGCCAGCTCTGGAATCTCTGTCTACTTGTGCGGTGTTTAATTATTGTTTATGTTATTTGTGTTTTCTGGTGAGAATAAAGAGCTCCTCTCTCACTACTCCTCTGCATCTGAGTCCTCAAATTATCCCAGGCCATAACAAAATGTTATCTGACATTATCAAGATGAATTTGTTCTGATAGTTTAACTCATGTTTTTGTTATATTGTATTACCATTATTACCAAGGGTATTTTTTTCCATTTTGTCACTACAAAATGTAAATTTACAGCTCTTACAACAAGAACAACAATTATAATAATAATAGTAATACAAATGTGTTATTTATTTATTAGCATTTAATTTTGAAGTTGCATTTAAAATAAACTTTTACAAGTAGATTTGCAAGAAGCTTTAAAACTCTTGAGGTTTGAATGGGAAATATGCTGCTATTCTGGACATCAACTTAGTAAACATGCATTATGAGACACTGAAATAAAAATCAAACAAATGTTCTTGGCCAGAAATCTGTATTGAAAGGACAAATTTTGTCAAATTTAACAGCAGCCAAAGCATGTCTTCATGCTAACATTACAAAGCCTTTCACCCACAACAGCTAAAGAAATTGTAATAGTCACGGATAAGCTTATAGAGTTACGTTTTCTGCTTACAGAGAGGATTTGGGCCACGCGCGTAACATTAATGACCCCTTTCTTGAGAAGGTTAAGACCGCCACTCAAACTAAATATATTCATTATGGGGTATAATTGGCAGATAGCTGCATTTAATAGGATTTGTGGACAGGGCTCCACTGAGACGCTCAAAGCATTTACTGCACCCCTTGACTTTGCCTTATGTAGTTAAGCTGTGGGTTTTCTTCTGACATTTTATTTTTTGAATGATGCTTCCAGACCGTACTCATTAAGGACTCAGGAGCAACCAACATTGGATTGCCTTTGAAAGGAAAAGTGGGTTTATGCTTGAGCAATTAACCCTAACACATTTTGCAGAACACACTCATTCCGTTCAATGTTGAAATCGGTGAGCACACAACATAGGGTGCATTGGATATGATGAGTACTAGAAACATTTAGTTATGGGCAAGGAATTATTTTCTCACTCTTATTGTGCTTCAAATTAGTGTCAACATATGAGAACACAAATGTTTATTTATTTATTTATTTATTTATTTTTGAGGTATGAACTATCCTCATTAAGTTTACAGATTAATAATGCTTACTTCAATTTACTTGTATCCCTGTATGTTTTTGTCCTTGTGATGAGTGGGGTGGGGCTGAGAGCTGTGGGAACAGAGCGAGGCGGTGGAGTAAATGATAATGAGCGACACCTGCGCCACTCACTCAAGTCCCACGGAGGAGCGCCAGAAAGATAAAAGTATGAGTGACGATAGCACAAGAGGAGAGAGGACCAGGCATGGACTTTATGTTGTTATTTGATGTTTTATGCAGCATTCGTCCGTTAGGGGCTGTCGCGTTTACTTTTGTTTTGCTCATTTGTTTGTTAAAGTTTTGTGTTTAAATGTATGCTGGTTCCCGCCTCCTTCTTCCCGATCTACGAACATTGTTACATTGGTGCGGAAACCCGGGAAGGAAGGAGAAACATGGTGGCAGAGATCACTCGCTGCCAAGGGGGATTGTGGTGCTGAGGAGGTCAGGCAGCATGAAGGAGTGGAGACCGCTGGTGGCTGCCCGAGGTGGGGGTGCTGGAGCAATAGAAGATGAGGTGGGACAGAGGGCTTGCTGCCGTGCTGCTGGGTTGAGGAGAGCTGGCTAACGTCTGAGAGGGAGTGGAGTAGTGGGTACCATTCACCAGGAGGCCTGAGGCTGCTGTCGTCCACCATGTTTGGGGAGGAGCAGGGAACGGGGGGCTTGCTGCCAGCTGCCCTCAACAGAAAGAGCCATCACCATCCGCCAGGAGGCAGAGGAGCATCGAGCCATTCACCAAAGATGTCCAGTCCATGGCATCGCGAGTGAGAGCCTCTCAGCTGGTTAAGGACCAAGCGGCAGTGTGTCTAGGAACTGGACCGATTTTTTTTCCTCTCTCCCTCCTAATCCTTCCTTCTCCTGTTCTCTCACCTCATCTGTCCTTACCATAGAAGTAATGGGTTTTGTACTGTACAAAATAAATTTTCTATATATATATATATATATATATATATACACATGCCGGTCTTAAATAAAGGCCGGGGCAAAATTTGTGCAGCAGAGCCAGATAACGAACATACACGCCCACTGCCGGAGTGTTTCTCGTTCTCGAGTCAAGAACCAGTTGCATCGGTTTTTGGATCACCAGTACACTGAACCAAGAACCGTTTCTGTCGGACGCGTCCGATTCGAGAACTGAGGAGCTGATGATACTGCGCATGAGGTATCATCTGATTCTGTGCTAATGTTATGATCTCTGTCCACTGGAACGCTATCACTTTTAATTTAAAATGGGTTATTTAAAACAATTATTTATCAAACAGATGGAATTAGAAATAAAGGCCTGCCTCTGATAAAAGCCTGCTTTAAATAAAAGCCTGTTACCTTCTGCAGTTCAGGTAAATAAAGGCCCCGGTTTTTATTTGAGGAATTACGGTATATATATATATATATATATATATATATATATATATATATATATATACAACAGTTCAGTCTAGTTCTGAAATCTGATTGGTTGCAGCCTTTTAATTTTTTCTCAAAGTGAGTGTCATGGCTGATGCCCAAATCCAATATAATTTTACAGATAATACTGTTTATGTGTCACAGATTGTTTTTTTTTTTTGTTTTTTTGTTTTTGAGGAGAATGTACTTGTGTATACTTTAAATATGTGGTCTGTTAATAAAGACTTCTTATTGAAAATTTGCTTCAAAGTTTTCTGAGATGTGAGCCCCAGGACGTCAGTGGCCATTCTGCGCTGACCAGTGTAAATTTCGTTAACGAAGACGACGACGAAAAATATTCATTAACGAACATTTTTACTGTGAATAAGACGAGACGTTGACGAGGTAAAATAATATCTGATGACGAAAATTATGAAGAAATTTATGCGTGTCTTCATTAACTAGACAAGACTGGACTATAATGTTATTTGAGGACTACCGGACATTCAAAATGCATCCTATAGGATATTGTCTTTCAAAATTTGCATCCCTGTCATTAGATTGCGATCGGATAAGGGCTGTTTCTTGTTGATTAATTTAAATTTAGTGAAGGCGGGATAGGCGGAATCACGCTGTTAGAAGTGTTCTCTCTCGCACGAGAGTCTCAAATTTAGGGACCGTCTCTAAAGTTACATGCGATATTGGTATACACTTTTCTAACGTCATTAGCATTTGAGGAGAATGACTTACAGTCATAACAACAACTGTAATTTTTCATGTAGGTGTCAGTTATAATGCAAAATTGAATTGAATGTTTGATATTTATTAAAATAAACTGTAAATCATATGGAAATTGTGCTACTTTTTTCACATGGGCTCAAACACAAATGTGAAGCTCAATAGCATTTGAGGAGAAAGACTTGCAGTCATAAAACAATTGTAATCTGTTCATTTAGGTGTCAGCTACAATGCACACCTTATACATTTTTAATATATATTAAAATAAATTATAAAAAATTTAGGGAAAAAAGGAGGCCGTTTATCACTTTCAGGCACATTCCTGTGAAAGTTTTTTTTTCCAGGTTCCCTTACAAAAATTACCCATGGTTTTTACAATAACACCACAAATCATCTCTTGTAGCCATGGTAACTGCAAATTTATATGTATATATACACATACATACATATAGAGTATCGGTATCATATCGCATGGAAAAAATGTGGTATCGCCCATCCCTATCAGACAGGCAGAAATCAGGAATGGTGTCAGGTGTGTCAGGGATAACCAGAATCGAAACCAGAAACAAGCGAGATAGGGGCAGGCAGCAGAGAAATCAGAGTCAAATACACAGTCCAAAGGTCAAACACTGGAATAACAAACACAGAGGAAAACGCTCAGAAAAGTCAGACAGGCTAAACAAGACTTCGCAATGTGGCTGTGTGTGAGTGCTGCTTATAAGTGTGTATAAATGAGGTGCAGGTGTGGCAAGGAGATTAGCTAATGAATGAGGTGCAGGTGTGGCAAGGTGATAGTGATACAGTGACTCATGGGAGATGTAGTTTGGGTGTGGTGCAACAGATGAGAGGTGCTAGTGTCCAAGTGATGATATGGTGACATCTGGTGGTTGATGGGTGGAATGGTCCTGAGTGGATTCCCTCTACTGAAGTTCATGGGCACTCCTGCTACTGATCGTGACAACCGCGAATACAGGCTGAGCGCCTTCAGAAGGATGCAGAACTATTATAAGATCTTTTAGAGCTGCTTGGATTAAACTCACTTTTAATTTTCCCTTTATTTGAAATAAAATTATATATAATTTGTAATTTTTAGTAGTCATTATATGCTGTGACAGATATCATCTGTGTTTCAAGCTTCTGTTTGAAAAGAGCGTTCATGTGTACATGTACGTGTAGTGTATGTGTGTGTGCAGAAAAAACGATTATAACATTATAGAACAAAACTGAATTAATTTAGCCTATGGACTTTACATATACATCACATATCTCATCAATATGGTTAACAATAAAGATTAATAATAAGGAAAAGAAGCACATCACAAATAGCCTACATTGTTAAATCCCGTCCTACTGTAGATAAACAGAACATCTCCGCTTATTAATACCTAATCATGTGCCTAAAAGAAGCACAAATAAAGATATAGGTGCAAACAGAATACAGTGACGTCAACCTTGGTTTTGATAAGCAGTTATTTTATGACACAGAACGCATTGGTGAAATTCATACATCTAGCAATAACTTATTACACAAAATAATCATATTGATTCAAGCATTTAAAATTTATGAATTAAATGTCAGTAATGAACAAGACTGCACAAATTATAGCGATCATAAGGAAAGTCCGCGTACTGTACAGTAAAGTGGATAGTGTACAACACCCCATCAGTTATATTCAGGTAGTGCCACCTGCTGGCGCAGTTTTGTAACTTTTTAGAGGAAATTAAGTCGTTATAACCAGAAAACAAGAAGGAAAAAAAATTAGAATGCATGGTTGCTTAGAAATTTCATACGTAAATACGGGCGGTTATGGATTAAGTGAACGTGAACAGGTGTGTGAAAATTGAACCTGTGTCAGTATTTCATGCATGCCTTCCTTAAAGGGAAAGCATTCCAAATTAAATACCTATCTGTCATTAATGTTACCCAACAAAAGATGTTAAATAAATGTATACATGTTAAGTAAAACCAACAGTATCTGAAAAATTAGTTTAATCTCTCTCTCTCTCTCTATAAGTTGCTCCTTTTTCACTTCTGTTAAAGGGATAGTTCACCCAAAAATTATAATTGTCATAATTTTTTAAAGATTTTCCAAATTCAGTCATTGATTTAAATTTCTCATAAGATTAATTGATTTGGTCTAAAGAGAGATGAATTAATGATTATTTTAATTTGAAAACTACATATAGAATAGCTACCAAAATAAATTTTGGTAACTACAGTTTGGATAAAACTATTGACTAAAAGTAGTGACTAAAAGTTGACAAAAATGCCTTTTTGTCGACTAAAACTATGAAAGACTCAAATGACTAAAATGTGACTAAGACTATTAAGCTTTTTCGTCTCAAGACTAATACTAAGACTAAATCAAAAATGCCTGCCAAAATTAACAGTGCTGCGCTTAAGAACCCATTCTGAGTGGGGATCGCAGGTGGATCTCGCTGAGGAGTTTAGAGAGGGACTTTCCCTTTAGCGCTCTTCTGTGGCAGAGTGGACTTCAAGAGGAAGATGTGTTGTCATTAACACTTTCTGAAAATGAAGTTTTCAGAAGTGCACTGCTGGGTTTTGCCCAGGAAGAGCAGGAGATGTCTGTTGGTGGCGAAGAAGCTGAGGCTGAGCCTTCTCAATCCTCCTGCCCTGCATATGTTGAGCTGTTAGAGGTTATGGATCACGCCATGGCAAAGTTGGACTTTAAGTTATGCCGCAAGGTCACCTCGACGAACGTTATCTGTCTGACCATAGCCCTCTCACCCAGGTGAGCCTTCCATTCTTGCCTGATTTACATGCAGAAGTCGAAAAAGAATGGAAGAGGCCGTTTTCTTCTCACATCCATCGGTGCTCTTGTATTAGGCGGCCGAGATCGCAGGCTTCTGCATCATCAGACCTGGCACAGCACTGCAGGGAATTTCATGGATGTCCAGCCAGGTCACCCTGAGGGGCCTCCTGGCCGTGTAGTTGTGCTGTCGCATCCAGCGGGAAGTGGAGGTGGTAGTTACGTAAGTCTTCCTGTATATACTGCTCAGGTGATGCTCCCCTCGCCAGAGGTTTGTAAAATTTGAGCTTGCCTCTCCCATGCAGTTCAGTGCCTCTGCGATACTTAGGAACGACATGTTAGGAATGACATGTTCTCCTGGCGCTTATTTATAGTCGTGCCAGTAGTGAAGTCAGAGGCTGTCGCCGGCCAACTCGTTGGTGTTTTTCAATGTATGCTTCAGACACGGGTCATGAAGAGGTGTTCCCCATAGTGCCCCCTAGATGACGCAGTGTCTCGTTCCCTACTCAGGGTACCATGGTTACATTCGTAACCTGAGACATTTTCTCTCAGGTACATCGCAGTGTAAATTTAAATTAAATTAAATTAAATTTATGCATTTAGCAGACACTTTTATCCAAAGCGACTTACAGTGCATTCAGGCTATCAATTTTTACTTATCATGTGTTCCCGGGGATTCGAACCCCAACCTTGCGGTTGACAGCGCAGTGCTCTACCAATTGTGCTACAGGAACACTAAGGAACACTATTTAATGCTTCACAGTAAACATTACTCTTGTCAACGCAGTCCATATCAAAAACAAAAATATATCTTGACTACATATAGTGGTTATTTTGAGAAAATCCCAGGTATTTTCAGCAGTAGGATTATAAAAGAAATATGTGCTAATATAACATTTTATTAATGATCCTATGTAAAATTGCAAAATAAGTCTTTTGGTACTTTTTTACTTAAGTACATAAAAAATTTTGTACTTTTGTACTTTCATTTGAGTTAAATTAAAAAAGGAATAATTTTACTTTTACTGGAGTTATATTTTATTATTTGTATCTGTACTTTTACTCAAGTACTTGATTTGTGTACTTCGTCCACCACTGCAGCAAGCAAATGCACTGAGCAATGCTGTCACCAGAAATCACCCTTAACAGATGAAAGGAAAAATACAAAGATATTGCTTTCCTCGGCGGACATTCAAATGTTCTAATTATTATTATTATTATTATTATTATTATTATTATTATTTTGTGAATATGAGATTGAGCTGAAGAATGAATGCTGTATCAGATGCAGGTAATCTGACTTACTCAGTCCATCTCTCACTCATAATTCTCTACATAATATAGTGAGCTTTCAATACAATAATAAAATAAGCTGTCAGTGAAGCAACTCAACATTCCTTCGTTATTGTCACACTACTGTATGTGTAAAGTCAAGAAGCGAGGAACGAGGACACCAGGAATGCTCAGAACAATCTTCTTTTTATTCAATAATCCACAGGAATACATGGGGAAGACAGGAGCAGAGGAAGGTATACGTACAATCTCCGACAAAAAAAAAACAAAAACAAGGAAAGGACTATGGATTATAAACACAAGATAATTGATGAAACACAGGTGCATGGAATGGATAAGATCAGCATGGGACATTGAACACATGGAGGGAAAACACAACATAAAGAGTCCAGGGGCGTGACATTACTTCCCCTTTCCGGAAGGTGCAAACAACATGGGGCAGGGGGTGGGGGGTCAAGGAGGAGGATGGAGCTGATGGCGCCTGGAGAAGGAGGTATCTGTTTTATATTATTTAATGTTAAACATTCACTTTTATATTTTTTCCCTCTTTTGGGAATGAATATATATATATATATATATATATATGCTCAAACCAAATAAAGGAAATTGAGATAGAATTATATAATTCTTTTGAACATTGTTTTTCAATATAAATTTTCTCATATTTGCAACAAAACTATGTAAACTGTAAAGTCTAAAGCAACAGACTCAACATTCAGCCCCTCAATAACAACACATTTACACAACGTTGCAATACACATCATGACGTGAGACACAATTAATGTAAGGTTTTGTGACAGCATTTATCATAGGTGTATATTTCATACTTGTCGAGCTTCAATAACAGTTCAATTTTATCATACAAAGACTGCAAATGACAATTATCCATTCAACACATTAACTCTGGCAACTGTAGACATAAAAGACAAAGGGTTTCGTGTCAAACGGAATGAGTGAGATGAAGTGAAAGCATTCATGCCTTCACTTAAGCTGGATTTAGGTGTCTTCTCGTTTTGACAGCTGACATTCCCCACTGCAATTAATATGACTTTCCCAGTTCTAGAACGTGGCTGAAACAGTAAAAATGACATTGGAGAGATTTATCGATGTGCTTTGTTGTTTCTGTTTTTCTTTTCGCTACTGTTTTCGTTTATTCCCTCCCTGACTGCAGACACTTCCCATAATATACAAAATGAGCTTGGGAAATGCTGGGACTGGTGGTGATATTTCAAGTAAGTGCTCTGGGGGACACCCACCACCACACTGGTTGGGAATTAGATGTTTCTTATGGAGGAGAGATGGAAAAGGTAACCCATCATATTATACTGTATGTGTTTTTCTATTAACAGAAATTGTAAATGTTGTTCTTAGTTGCCTCCTCTAAGGCTCTTTAGGGTGCTTGGGTCTCAACGTGGCTTTTGCAGTGATGATATTACATTTATTAACCATGCCATTAACCCAAAGGGAGGACACTAATTTTAAGTTGCTGCCTAAATATAATGAAAAAAAAAAAAATTGTGGTCTGTGCTCGATAACTGCCAATGGCCTTTAATAGAGAGGTTTTGCTTATTTATTTATTTTTATATCTCCATCCAACTTCAAGCTTCTGGTGAACTGAAGCAATTTATTACAAAGCTGACTTTTATTTCAATTCAATTAAGAGCCTTGGGGAATTCTGCAGTGTTTTGTGGGTGAGTCCTAGCCTATAAAGATGCATTGTGTTTTTGTGTTTTGTTTCTCCTTTGTGCCGAAAACTCTTTTTACATGCTGACACTCTTGGACAGTCAACAGGTCCAACAAACTTTTTCATATTGAGTGGTTTGTGTGTTTACTTTTTCATAATAATACAGTCCTCTCTCATACTTTTCTTCTTTCAGGTTTGGAGTGTATTGTATTTTTATTGGTATTTTCCAATATATTGCAAATGTCTTTACTGTTATTTTTGATAAGTTTAATAAATTTATTGTCAAGAATCCTAGCTAACAGGGAACGCGCTTTTGAACAGTGTTTCCCATTACACTGGCAGAAAAAAAAAAAATGTCTTCTGCTTATGTGAATGTAAGCTTGAAAGCTATATATACACTCACCTAAAGGATTACTAGGAACACCTGTTCAATTTCTCATCAATGCAATTATCTAATCAACCAATCACATGGCAGTTGCTTTAATGCATTTAGGGGTGTAGTCCTGGTCAAGACAAACTCCTGAACTCCAAACTGAATGTCAAAATGGGAAAGAAAGGTGATTTAAACAATTTTGAGTTTGGCATGGTTGTTGGTGCCAGACGGGCCGGTCTGAGTATTTCCCAGTCTGCTCAGTTACTGGGATTTTCACGCACAACCATTTCTAGGGTTTACTATGAATGGTGTGAAAAGGGAAAAAACATCCAGTATGCGGCAGTCCTGTGGGCGAAAATGCCTTGTTGATGCTAGAGGTCAGAGGATAATGGGCCGACTGATTCAAGCTGATAGAAGAGCAACTTTGACTTAAATAACCACTCGTTACAACCTAGGTATGCAGCAAAGCATTTGTGAAGCCACAACACGCACAACCTTGAGGTGGATGGGCTACAACAGCAGAGGACCCCACCGGGTACCACTCATCTCCAATACAAATAGGAAAAAGAGGCTACAATTTTCACGAGCTCACCAAAATTGGAAAGTTGAAGACTGGAAAAATGTTGCCTGGTCTGATGAGTGTCGATTACTGTTGAGACATTCAGATGGTAGAGTCAGAATTTGGCGTAAACAGAATGAGAACATGGATCCATCATGCCTTGTTACCACTGTGCAGGCTGCTGGTGGTGGTGTAATGGTGTGGGGGATGTTTTCTTGGCACACTTTAGGCCCCTTAGTGCCAATTGGGCATCGTTTAAATGCCACGGCCTACCTGAGCATTGTTTCTGACCATGTCCATCCCTTTATGATCACCGTGTACCCATCCTCTGATGTCTACTTCCAGCAGGATAATGCACCATGTCACAAAGCTGGAATCATTTCAAATTGGTTTTCTTGAACATGATAATGAGTTCACTGTACTAAAATGGCCCCCACAGTCACCAGATCTCAACCCAATAGAGAATCTTTGGGATGTGGTGGAACCGGAGCTTCGTGCCCTGGATGTGCATCCCACAAATCTCCATCAACTGCAAGATGCTATCCTATAAATATGGGCCAACATTTCTAAAGAATGCTTTCAGCACCTTGTTGAATCAATGCCACGTAGAATTAAGGCAGTTCTGAAGGCGAAAGGGGGTCAAACACAGTATTAGTATGGTGTTCCTAATAATCCTTTAGGTGAGTGTGTGTGTATATATATTATATATTATATATATATATATATATATATATATATATATATATATATATATATACAGTACAGACCAAAAGTTTGGAAACATTACTATTTTAAATGTTTTTGAAAGAAGTTTCTTCTGCTCATCAAGCCTGCATTTATTTGATCAAAAATACAGAAAAAAACAGTAATATTGTGAAATATTATTACAACTTAAAATAATAGTTTTCTATCTGAATATACTTTAAAAAAAATAATTTATTCCTGTGATGCAAAGCTGAATTTTCAGCATCATTACTCCAGCCTTCAGTGTCACATGTAACATCCAGTCTATCACATGATCATTTAGAAAACATTATAATATTCTGATTTATTATGAGTGTTGGAAACAGTTCTACTGTCTAATATATTTGATGAATAAAACGTTAAAAAGAACTGCATTTATTCAAAATAAAAATTCTAATAATATATATTCTAATAATATATTTTATTTACTATCACTTTTTATCAATTTAACACATCCTTGCTGAATAAAAGTATTGATTTTATTTAAAAGAAAGAAAGAAAGAAAGAATTACTGACCCCAAATTACTGACCAGTATTGTATATTGTTTTTACAAAATATTTATATTTTAAAAACATAGCTTTTTTTTTTTACTTTTTATTCATCAAAGTATTCTAAAAAAGTATCACGTTCTGAAAAAATATTAAGCAGCAGAACTGTTTCCAACTTTGATAATTAATCATCATATTAGAATGATTTCTAAAGGAATCATGTGATAATGATCCTAAAAATTCAGCTTTGCATCACAGAAATAAATGATAATTTAAAATATAATAAATTTAAAAACAATTATTTTAAATTGTAATAATATATCACAATATTAATTTTTTTTCTGTATTTTGATCAAATAAATGCAGGCTTGATGAGCAGAAGAAACTTCTTTCAAAAACATTAAAAATAGTAATGTTTCCAAACTTTTGGTCTGTATTGTATATATATATATATACAACCCGAATTCCGGAAAAGTTGGGACGTTTTTTAAATTTTAATAAAATGAAAACTAAAATACTTTCAAATCACATGAGCACAAATCACTATTTATTCACAATAGAACATAGATAACATAGCAAATGTTTAAACTGAGAAAATTTACAATTTTATGAACAAAATGAGCTCATTTCAATTTTGATTTCTGCTACAGGTCTCAAAATAGTTGGGACGGGGCATGTTTACCATGGTGTAGCATCTGCTTTTCTTTTCAAAACAGTTTGAAGACGTCTGGGCATTGAGGCTATGAGTTGCTGGAGTTTTGCTGTTGGAATTTGGTCCCATTCTTGCCTTATATAGATTTCCAGCTGCTGAAGAGTTCGTGGTCGTCTTTGACGTATTTTTCGTTTAATGATGCGCCAAATGTTCTCTATAGGTGAAAGATCTGGACTGCAGGCAGGCCAGGTTAGCACCCGGACTCTTCTACGACGAAGCCATGCTGTTGTTATAGCTGCAGTATGTGGTTTTGCATTGTCCTGCTGAAATAAACAAGGCCTTCCCTGAAATAGACGTTGTTTGGAGGGAAGCATATGTTGCTCTAAAACCTTTATATACCTTTCAGCATTCACAGAGCCTTCCAAAACATGCAAGCTGCCCATACCGTATGCACTTATGCACCCCCATATCATCAGAGATGCTGGCTTTTGAACTGAACGCTGATAACATGCTGGAAGGTCTCCCTCCTCTTTAGCCCGGAGGACACGGCGTCCGTGATTTCCAACATGAATGTCAAATTTGGACTCGTCTGACCATAAAACACTATTCCACTTTGAAATAGTCCATTTTAAATGAGCCTTGGCCCACAGGACACGACGGCGCTTCTGGACCATGTTCACATATGGCTTCCTTTTTGCATGATAGAGCTTTAGTTGGCATCTGCTGATGGCACGGCGGATTGTGTTTACCGACAGTGGTTTCTGAAAGTATTCCTGGGCCCATTTAGTAATGTCATTGACACAATCATGCCGATGAGTGATGCAGTGTCGTCTGAGAGCCCGAAGACCACGGGCATCCAATAAAGGTCTCCAGCCTTGTCCCTTACGCACAGAGATTTCTCCAGTTTCTCTGAATCTTTTGATGATGTTATGCACTGTAGATGATGAGATTTGCAAAGCCTTTGCAATTTGACGTTGAGGAACATTGTTTTTAAAGTTTTCCACAATTTTTTTACGCAGTCTTTCACAGATTGGAGAGCCTCTGCCCATCTTTACTTCTGAGAGACTCTGCTTCTCTAAGACAAAGCTTTTATAGCTAATCATGTTACAGACCTGATATCAATTAACTTAATTAATCACTAGATGTTCTCCCAGCTGAATCTTTTCAAAACTGCTTGCTTTTTTTAGCCATTTGTTGCCCCCGTGCCAACTTTTTTGAGACCTGTAGCAGGCATTAAATTTTAAATGAGCTGATTAAGTGGATAAAAGTGTAAAATTTCTCAGTTTAAACATTTGCTACGTTATCTATGTTCTATTGTGAATAAAATATTGGCTCATGTGATTTGAAATTCCTTTAGTTTTCATTTTATTAAAATTTAAAAAACGTCCCAACTTTTCCGGAATTCGGGTTGTATATATATATATCTTTTTTTTTTTTTATATATATATATATATATATATATTTTCTATCTATATTTTCTAAGACTGTAATGTCTTCTTGTTCTAACCACAAGGTTGGTATGGGAGTGTGGGTCACAAAGTAACGCAGGGTTTGTTGTAACACACGTGGTTTGAATATTTCCACACATGCTAGCATAACAAAATTTACAGTATTTATTAGTTACCATATAAACATATAGAAAAAAATGTGTGCCAAGATTCAAAAATCTTTTGAAGATATAACTGAACATTTATTTGACAATAGAAAAAGTAAAATTCTGGGTTAAGTAAATTTTTCATCTCTTTTTTTTTTTTAATTTGACAAATCTGCAATTATTTTAATCTCCAATCTGTTATTTATCAGTTCAGATCGTTTTATAATGCTTTGATTACTAGCAGGAGACACTAACCAGTTTTAAATTCCACTTGCACAGATGGGACATGTTGTAAAACTGCGTTACAATATGCTATTTTATGACATTAGCGATGTAAGTTACACTATTTAATTAATTTTAATGAGAAACAATGAGAAACAGGTGATTAAAGACTGACAGTTAAAGTTTAGTCAGTTTATTGTTTAGAAATTATTATTTCAAGACATGTAAAGCATTTTTTCTCACGTGGGTTGCAAGCATTGATTGAAATGTGTTCATTGTCAAACTCTAAAATCAGATTATTTTTAATTATCGAAAAATGGCATTATTTTATTTGAAAATTATTATTATTATTAACAAAATATTTTAGTATGTCATGTATATTTTTTTAATTCGATCAGATAACATTTTAACCTGTCATATGGTCATGTTACAACGCGCCCTTCAGATGTTACAGTGTACCCCACCTATGGGGCATGTTGTCACATTTCACTTCCATTTTTTGAGGGTAGATAAAGAAACACGTATACCCTGTAATTATGAAACAAAGCAACATATTTATACTAGACAAGAGTAAAATTACTGTGGATAAAAAAATATATATATTCTGAATCCTGTGTGGATGTACACAAACTGAGAAAGTCAAAAAGTGTTACTTTCTGTCCCGCTCCCCTATGTACTGTTCAACTAACAATATTTAGTTTAGAACACAGAGAAAGACTACAGGTAACAATGGCAATGTGTCATGTAACTTAAAGGAGTTGTATCATGAGTAATAGTTGTTTCTTTCATGTTTTTATACAAAAGGCTGTAGCTTTTAGTGCTTAAAACTTTATCAGTAGTCCACAAAGAGCCTTTATCCAAACTAAAATGCAAGAAATACTCATTCTGAACTTCTGCAGATCATCATCTAAAGGAAATTAGAAATTGTAATAAAGAAAGAAAGAAATGTTTGAAAATTAGTCACATTTTGAGAAATAAAAAAAAAATTATAAAATGGTCAAACTGTGTGATATTTTTTGTCAATTTAATTTATAAAATCACAATGAGATGTAATATGCAAAGCAATAATTACGAGATTCAATATGACATTTATTTATTTATTTTTCTCACTCTTAACACAAATTTAACTGAATAATTAAGTTCCCTATCAAAAGCTGCATTCCATTAAAGCTGATGACAACGTTCTTTATTCGGCAGGTTGTAAAAGCATGTGTGTCAAACACGACAAGAATCTGGCTTAACCTCGTCTGGTGACATCATTGGAATGCATGCACCTGAGAGGTTATATCTGCAAAGAGATGCATTCCTCCTTGTTTACAGCACAACTCTGAAGACTAGCATCAGTACAGGTCGTCGTAAAACGTTGATTTATTTCACTAATTCCATTCAAAAAGTGAAACTTGGATATTATATTTATTCATTACACACAGACTGATATATTTCAAATGTGTATTTCTTTTCATTTTGATGATTATAACTGACAACTAAGGAAAATCCCAAATTCAGTATTTTATAAAATTTGAATATTACTTAAGACCAATACAGAGAAATTATTTTTAGAGATCTTGGCCAACTGAAAAGTATTTACATGAAAAGTATGAGCATGTACAGCACTCACTACGCAGCAATGCAGTGTGGCATGGAGTCGATCAGTCTGTGGCACTGCTCAGGTGTTATGAGAGCCCAGGTTGCTCTGATAGTGGTCTTCCGCTCTTCTGCATTCTTGGGTCTGGCATATCGCATCTTCCTCTTCACAATACCCCATAGATTTTCTATGGGGTTAAGGTCAGTTGAGTTTGCTGGCCAATTAAGAACAGGGATACCATGGTCCTTAAACCAGGTACTGGAAGATTTGGCACTGTTGGAAAATGAAATCTGCATCTCCATAAAGTTGGTCAGCAGAAGCATGAAGTGCTCTAAAACTTCCTGGTATACAGCTGCATTGACCTTGGACCTCAGAAAACACTGTGGACCTACACCAGCAGATGACATGGCACCCCAAACCATCACTGACTGTGGAAACTTTACACTGGACCTCAAGCAACGTGGACTGTGTGCAGTAAATATTGCGTGCGATTTACCGTGCAGCCCTACTGCCTAAAATATAAAGTATTGCTTACTAAACCAAAGTAACAAGACACGTGTTAACGGGCTAGATATCAGCCTACTCGGACTACATAGAGCTTGCAGAAAATATCATAATACACAAAGGGAATATTTCTGTGACCCACTAACAAAATATTTATGGCTATAATTACCTGAGATTGTCCGGGATATGTCTGCTGACGCTGCTTATCCATTTTCACACTAGATCTTCCCCTCATTAATAACAGGATTGGGACAGGACAGGAAAAAAATGCCAGCGGGAGTGGGCGGGACCGGGAATCGTAATAACACTTTGATCCCCAACTTTATACACAAATATAGCATAGCTTTTAAATAAATAAACTATAACTGTAGGCTTAAATTTTAATTTTGAACTCAATTCTAATTGCCCTGTCTCTTTATGCTCTTTATGCTTTGGTGTGGCTGGTAAAGGACAGATCAGTGGTAATACAGTAGCCTACATCGGGCAGGACATCCAAAAGCGAAATCATTCATCGACCTTAAATATAGCTTTTCATCTAAAAGATGTATGTACAGTGGCGGCTCCAGACAATTTTGATTGGGCGGGGCAATGGGGGGTCCTGGTCATTTCAAGGGGGGTCTCATGAAAACCAACAAAAAATACAGTGGACACGGCTAATAACTGCATATTACTGCATCAAAAATACATTTTGGTCCAAAATAGCAAAAACTACGACTTTGAAACGGTTTGCATCTTCAATAAGCATTAATCCACAAATTACTTAAGCTGTTAACTTTTTTAATGTGGCTGACACTCCCTCTGTGGTCCCGCAGGGTCGTGCAGAGACCTTTGGAGGGGCAGGTGCTCAAAGTATAAAAGGGGCACATGGAACAAGGCTTTAAATGGCGCTGTTCAAAATATCAATACAGCAATGTATATTGTGATGCATTCCTTGCTGATTCACATATGGATGATTATGTATTGATACAGCAGCAAATGCTTTGATGCAGTTTTGAAGAAGAAACAATAGAGAAGACAATTTTAAGTTTAAAATAATAATAGCTCTGGGATTAGAAGCTGAAATGTCTTAAATTGTCCCAACCTGATGGCTTTTTTTCCCTGTTCTACAGAATAATTAAGAACTCTACATTTTCCTCTTTCTCACCAGCCTCTGTCTCCTGGCTTGCTGTTACCTGCTCTCTTTCTGTCACTTGTGCCTCTGCATTTCCCTCTTTTTCTTCCTCTATCTCCATCTCCTCATTTGATCTATTACTTTACACTCTCTGTCCATCTAGGAACAAGGCTCAATTTACTATTTCAGCATTAATCTATTATTTTAACCATCACTACTACCCTTGCACCTAATCAATAAGTCCTCCTTAAATATTGATACAAAACATTAAAAAACTGATACACTGGAATATAGTGATTAATATTATTATTACTGTTGTAGTTGTCTAAAATTGAACACCTTTGCAATGTAGACAAATGACAGGCTACATTTGTTATTCATAATCTTCACAATGCACTTTGATGTCAGGTATATTATGCATTTTTTTATTGACATTGATATTTATACATTTATTTCCAGAAAGATATCATTGAGTTTACAGGCTAAAGTGGTCTTGTTGTTGTAATCACTGTTGCTATTGTAGAAAAAAAAATATTTGCGTCACATTTAAAATATAATTATATGTTAAATTCATTTCTGAATTGTTTTTATTTTTATAATGATAATTCAGAGAATGAGAAAATCTGAATAAGTCTAACCAGTGTTGTGATAATTATTTTAAGGCACTCTACGTGTAAAAAAATAAATAAGTACTGTAATATAATAATAGTTTAGTCAAATAACATAAAAAAGACCAGACCCCTCGATGCCTGTGAAACTTTTCTCCCTCAAACATCACGCTAGTGTTACTACAGGCTACACACAGCAAAATAAACAACATATCTTCATGTTCTCACATGACACCGTTCTTGTAAAATAATAATAAGTAAATCAACATCAAAATCACTTCACTGAGAATGGAACACCACTTACCAGCTGCCACGGTGTTGAAAATATCCTCTAGCAATTAAAAAATGCGTGTGCGGCGTGAGTGAATCATCGTCCCGGTCGGATCAGAATCAGTTCAGAATCAATCACCAAAAGAATCAGTTCGGTTCAGACGCTCTGTGTGTCAGTCTGCTTCACACTGAATCACACATGCGCAGTATCATCAGCTCCTCGGTTCTCGAATTGGACGCGTCTGACAGAAACGGTTCTTGGTTCAGTGTACGAATAAATGTCGAAATAATAAATAATATTGTTCTGCGTAGTTTGAAGAGAAATATTTTTTAAAATCTTTAGAGAAATATTTTTTAAAATCTTTATCCCGGGTATATATATATTTTTTTTAATCAGGAAGAGGGTGGGGGGTCAAATGGGAAGTCAAGGCGTTGTTTTGCAGGGTCTTGAGACCCCCCAAGACCCCCCCTGGCGCCGCCGGTGTGTATGTAGTAACAACTTTACATGACCACTCAAACTAATTTTAACCTACAGAAATGTGCGTTATTGAAGTATGTTTGAAGCTGAACAGCAGCACGCTCACAGCAGGACAGATGAAGGCACCGTGCTCTCACCCGTTCTTAAAATACTCTTAAAATACTTAAAATAAAAGTAATAAATCTTTCGAATCCATATACGTTTATTTTTATGCACTCAGAATAACAACGAAACATTGTGCTTCTGTAAAATAATTAAAGAAAACAAGATGCGGTTTCTGCCGTCTTGGTCGTGAACTTGAGCGAGAAACTTCAAAACTCCGTGTATGAAAAATAAATCTATAGAGAGTGAAATGTCTATGCTCAAATGAAGAAAAAATAAATAAATGTGTGCAATGCACAATGTTTAAGATGGCTTTCAGTTCAATAAAATTAAAAAAAAAACTACATTTTGAATTTTTATTTAACTAAAGTGGGCATGCTGTGATCTGTAGCGTACTGTATTTTTTTTTTTTTTTTTTTTTTACTGTGACAGATTCCGGCCAAAAAAATATCATGAATGTGAGTCATTCTTCCGGGATTGAAACGGGACGGGATTTCCCCCCCGTTTTTTCGTGGGATTGGGACAGGACGGGATCTTTTTTTGCGGGAGTGGGACCGGAGAGATTTGAAAATCCACTCCCATGTCACCATCACCCTCTACTTCACACACATATCAGCTGCCATGAGTTGCATTGGAGTGACGTCAACTACCCCATTGGACTGATAGATGAGCAGCTGTCAATCTAGAACTAGTGGCCCAATGGTGACGCTGAAGCCTGCCCTGATTTACATGAAATTCGAACTGCAACATTTAGCAACGCAAGCGCAGAACGTAGAAACAAGAGCAAAGGGGAAAAGACCATAAGCACATAAAAAAGTAACATATGAGCAGGAAACCTGGAAAATTTTTAATTCATGTTTCAGTCTTGTGCAATATAATTTTAAATGTGTGTACATTTTTGATTCACGCTTTTTATTTTTCGATCCATGACCACGCTCTTTGTTATTTAAAAAACAAAAAACTGCATTTGTTTTTCGGTTTTGTGCGTTATTATTTTACACATGTTTTTACATTTTTGATTCATGCTAATTATTTTTCGATCTGTGACTGCAATACAGCATTAGGTCAGCATTTGGGACAGGGCCAGAATACTGTACATGACAAAATTATCCAGCATTCTCTGTAACAGCACAAAAAATATAAAACAAAATGGTTTTTTTTGTTGTTGTTTATAATAACATCACATTGTAATTGGGTTTCTATAAAGACTTTGCACTCTACTACTAATAAGACTCTGTCTGCATGTGTGTGTATGTGGATATACTGTATACACACACGTTAAATTATATATATAAAATTAGCCATTAGTACTTGTATTAATATTTGAGGTCAGCTTTTTTTATACCAAAAAATATTAAACGCAGTTTTCATCAGTGTGATTGAATGCTGTTAAACACAAAACAGCACACAGTTTTAAAACTTTTCTAATTGAAAATAAGGGAAAATTTTACTTAATTTGTCTTCTGGGAAACATGTAAGCATCTTCTGTAGCTTCTGAAGGGCAGTACTAAATGAAGAAGAAGAAAAAAAAGATAATTAGGGAAAATAAGAAAAATCCACACAGAATCATTACGTTTAAAATGTACAAATGTTTATTAAAAAGTTTATAAAATTAAATAAAATAAAAAATTACTTAATGCATAATTTTCCTTCTGAAGCATCAGTATGCATTTGAAACTTGTGTAATAGTTGCATATGAGTCTCTCAGTTGACCTCAGTGTTAAAAGATCGATCTCAAAATTATGCAGTCATTGTAGTATGACCCTCGGGATGCCCCGTACCTGGGGCTGTAGAAATGTATCTGTGGGTAGTCATGGAAACAGTTCAGTAAATATGCCAGCAGGCTAAAGACATGCCGTTGTCTGTGTTCATTCATTTATGTACAAATTACGACATGGTGTCAGAAGTGTTTAATGTTAAAACCAACTCAGCCTTCGACATGAAAGTATAGTCGACAGTATAAGAGACTTTTCAAGGAAATCACCGCTATTTGGAGTTAAATCAACCCGCCAGCTCAAGTAACGTTAAGATGTCCAGAGAAGAGAGAGAACGCGCGGGACCATCCTCTGCAGCTTACACCGCTGGAGATGCATTTCGCATTAGCCCTCCGGAGAAGTTTGACTGCAGAGACATCCAAAATTGGCCCAAATGGATTAGACGTTTCGAAAGGTACAGAGTAGCGTCGGGTTTGGATAAAAAGGATGAGGCATTCCAGGTGAACACATTGATATATTCCATGGGAGATGAAGCAGAGGACATCTTACATGCGTCGGCGATAGAAGAAATAGACAAGGTAATCTACGAGAAAGTAAAAGACTGTTTTGATAAACATTTCATTGGAGAACACAACGTCATTTTCGAGAGGGCCAGGTTTAACATGCGAAAACAAGAGCCGGGGGAAACGGCTGAATGCTTTGTTACTGCAGTTCACAAATTGGCGGAATACTGCAAGTTCGGGACTCTCAAAGATGAACTGATACGTGATCGCATAGTAGTGGGCATAAGAGACATTAGACTTTCCGAAAAGCTACAGTTAGATTCAAATCTGACTCTGTCTAAAGCTACGAACTTAGTAAGACAAAGTGAAACTGTAAAACAGCAGCAAGTGGTGCTGCGCGGCGCGGGAAATCACGCACACACCGGGCCCAGTGATGAAATGCACGCGCTTTCGCCGGCTCGAAGGAAAGAGTGGAATTCCGGACGAAAAACAAAATACAATGCTACTGGAACATCAGGGATGTGCCATAAATGTGGGAGAGTGCCATTTCATAGCTGGAAGGATTGCCCGGCCAAGGAGGCTGAATGCAGGAAATGTCACAGAAGAGGACACTTTGCTGCTGTCTGCAAATCCAAGCAGCCTGTGCATGAGATGGCAGATGAGGAGGAGCAACTCTACCAGGACAGTCTTTTCCTGGGTGAGGTGAAGGCAGATGGTGCTGGTTGGTACTCAGACATCAAAATAAATGGGGAAGTTGTTTCTTTTAAATTAGACACAGGAGCAGCAGTGACCGCAATACCCACAAAATTATATAAGTGTAGTAGAGATGGTCCTCTAATGCACACCTCAAAACGACTGTATGGCCCAAATAACAAGATACTGCCTGTGGTAGGACAGATACAGAGTAGACTAGAAAGTAAAGCTAAAAAGGCCACTCAGTCTGTATTTGTCATTGATAACCTAGCCAGGCCACTGCTGGGCTTACCAGCACTTACAGAACTGCACCTCATTGAGCGATTGGATGCAGTTGACGAACAGGGTGAGAACGCAGATTCAGGGGAGGTCTTCAAAAAGAGGTTTCCAAAGGTGTTCAGTGGATTAGGGAGACTTGAAGGTGATTACCAAATCCGCCTGAATGAGGACGCCATCCCTTATGCTCTGACCACTCCTCGCCGCGTACCAATCCCCTTAACTGACAAAGTCAAAGAAGAGCTGCAAAGGATGGAGGAGATGGGGGTCATCTCAAAGATAGAGAAACCCACTGATTGGTGTGCAGGAATAGTAGTGGTCCCAAAATCCAATGGTAAAATAAGAATCTGCGTCGACCTGACCAAACTCAATGAGGGAGTGTGCAGAGAAAGACACATATTACCCTCAGTGGACCAATCATTAGCTCAGCTGAATGGCGCACTGGTGTTCACAAAACTGGATGCACGTTGTGGGTTTTGGCAGATACCCTTAGCACAGGAGAGCAGGGAGCTCACAACATTTATCACCCCCTTTGGCCGATTTTGTTTTAATGTTCTGCCTTTCGGAATTAACTCAGGGCCAGAACACTTCCAGAGACGCATGTCCCAGCTCTTAGAGGGGCTAAGTGGAGTGATATGCCATGCAGATGATATCCTCATATGTGGAGAGAATAGGGCCCAACACGATGAACGTCTCACAGCTGTTTTGACACGTCTCCAGGAGGCGGGTCTAACACTAAATGAAAAGTGCACCTTTGCACAGCCCGAAGTCCTGTTTGTGGGGCATAAAATCAGGGCGGGAGCCATTGAACCTGACCCCGGGAAAATCAAAGCTATCACCAATATGCCCATCCCACAGAATACAGCAGATGTTAGGCGTTTTTTGGGGATGGTTACATACATAGCAAAGTTTATCCCTCAGTTTGCAGATACCACCAAACCACTCAGAGATTTGCTGTCGAAGAACAATGAGTGGTCTTGGGGCCACATGCAACAGACATCATTCGAAAACCTCAAAAAGGAGCTGGCATCACAGAGAGTGTTGGCTCAGTACAGACCACAAGCAAAAACAAAAGTGTCTGCAGACGCATCATCCTTTGGCCTGGGGGCTGTCCTTATGCAGAGACAAGATAACATGGAGTGGCGCCCGATCGCTTATATCTCTCGAAGCCTTTCTGAAACGGAGCAACGTTATGCCCAGGTTGAAAAGGAGGCATTGGCCGTCACCTGGGCATGTGAAAGGTTAAGTTCATACCTCATAGGCCTACCATTCACGATAGAGACAGACCATAAACCACTACTGGCCTTGTTGGGGACAAAAGCGCTGGATGACTTACCTCCCAGAGTTCAGCGATTCCGTCTCAGACTGCTGAGGTTCACGTACAAGATAATTTACGTGCCAGGGAAGGCTCTCATCACAGCAGATGCACTCTCCAGGGCCCCGGTGAGACGGCCACTGACTGAAGAAGAGGCACAACTGGAAGGGGAAGTGCAGGTCTTCATTAATATGATACGCGAAACCTTACCTGCATCCCAGTCTAAACTTCAACAGATAGCTGAGCACCAACAGCGGGATTCTATCTGTAGCCAGCTGAGGTCACAGTGTAAGAGAGGGTGGCCACGGCAAGAAGAGCTGTCCCAGCAACTGAAACCCTATTGGGTACACCACAGTGAGCTACACATGAATGGTGACCTTCTGATGAAAGGGCAACGGATTGTTATACCAGAGACATTACAGAAGGAAATGCTGGCCAGACTACATGAGGGACATATGGGGACAACCAAATGCAGGCTGAGGGCCCATCAGTCAGTGTGGTGGCTGGGACTGGGTGCTCAGATCACAAGAATGGTGGCCCAATGTGAGGTGTGTGCTAAAAACCAAACACTTCACCCAGAACCAATGATACCCTCAGAGCTGCCACAGCGGCCCTGGCTAAAAGTTGGAGCTGATATGTTTTATTGGGAAAATGACTCTTACTTATTGTTGGTAGATTACTATTCTCGATACATTGAAGTAATTAAAACCCCAATAACCACATCAGCAGGAGTTATCAATGGCTTTAAATCAATTTTTGCTAGACATGGGGTTCCTGAAGTACTAATAACTGACAATGGCCCTCAGTTTTCTTCGGGCACTTTCTCAACATTTGCCATGGACTATGATTTCAGACATGTGACCAGCAGCCCATACTTTGCACAGAGCAATGGAGAGGCAGAGAGGGCGGTGAAGACTGTCAAGGGCCTAATGAAGAAAAATGCTGCTGACCCATACAGGGCTCTGTTGGCCTACAGAGTCACACCGCTGCATCACGGACCATCGCCAGCAGAACTCCTGATGGGCAGGAGACTGCGCTCACCGTTGCCAGTCTCACCTGTTCAACTCAAACCTAAATGGCCAAACAAGAAGGCCTTTGCAGACAAGGACAAACAACTGAAACACACACAGACAGTTGACTTTAATCACAGACACAAAGCTACTGTGAGACCAGAGCTAAAAGCAGGTCAGCGAGTCTGGATCACAAATACAAAAGAATCGGCCACAGTGATAAAAAAAGCAGACACTCCCCGCTCATATGTAGTGGAAACGGACTCAGAAGAGGTGAGGAGAAACAAAGCACACCTCAGACCCCTCCCAGAGATACAAGCCCCACCAGCGGTGGAGGATGCGGAACAGGCAGCAGGGCCAGAAGAAGGGGAAGGGGAGGGGGGGAGGATACAGAGGGCCCACCCAAGGAGAGAGGTGAAAGCCCCAGAGTGGCTTAAAGACTTTGTAACATAGTATTCAGCACCTAGAATTAAGCATAATAGACAGTGTTATGTTTATGTTTAATCTGTCGGATATCTTTGGTTCAAGTTTAATAGTTCCAACAGACTAGGTGACCTACAGTTAAGGCAGTTCGGCCAGTGTGAACATTTATTTAAGGTTTTATCCTATTTTGGGAGAAAGGGAGATGTAGTATGACCCTCGGGATGCCCCGTACCTGGGGCTGTAGAAATGTATCTGTGGGTAGTCATGGAAACAGTTCAGTAAATATGCCAGCAGGCTAAAGACATGCCGTTGTCTGTGTTCATTCATTTATGTACAAATTACGACAGTCATTATTGGAAATTACTTGTTGGTTGTGTATTGTTGGTTCAAATACACAAAAAAAATGCTACAAAACCAAAGAATGTGTGGGACCTTAAGATTTTCTAAAGAAAAGCAGACAGTTTAACTGTTCAGGACAATCAAGGACTCGTGAAAAAAAAAAAAACTGTGGATCATCAAGGTAACAACATAGTACTACCCGAATTCCGGAAAAGTTGGGACGTTTTTTAAATTTTAATAAAATGAAAACTAAAAGAATTTCAAATCACATGAGCCAATATTTTATTCCCGATAGAACATAGATAACATAACAAATGTTTAAACAGAGAAAGTTTACAATTTTATGCACAAAATGAGCTCATTTCAATTTTGATTTCTGCTACAGGTCTCAAAATAGTTGGGACGGGGCATGTTTACCATGGTGTAGCATCTCCTTTTCTTTTCAAAACAGTTTGAAGACGTCTGGGCATTGAGGCTATGAGTTGCTGGAGTTTTGCTGTTGGAATTTGGTCCCATTCTTGTCTTATATAGATTTCCAGCTGCTGAAGAGTTCGTGGTCGTCTTTGACGTATTTTTCGTTTAATGATGCGCCAAATGTTCTCTATAGGTGAAAGATCTGGACTGCAGGCAGGCCAGGTTAGCACCCGGACTCTTCTACGACGAAGCCATGCTGTTGTTATAGCTGCAGTATGTGGTTTTGCATTGTCCTGCTGAAATAAACAAGGCCTTCCCTGAAATAGACGTTGTTTGGAGGGAAGCATATGTTGCTCTAAAACCTTTATATACCTTTCAGCATTAACAGAGCCTTCCAAAACATGCAAGCTGCCCATACCGTATGCACTTATGCACCCCCATACCATCAGAGATGCTGGCTTTTGAACTGAACGCTGATAACATGCTGGAAGGTCTCCCTCCTCTTTAGCCCGGAGGACACGGCGTCCGTGATTTCCAACAAGAATGTCAAATTTGGACTCGTCTGACCATAAAACACTATTCCACTTTGAAATAGTCCATTTTAAACGAGCCTTGCGCACAGAGATTTCTCCAGTTTCTCTGAATCTTTTGATGATGTTATGCACTGTAGATGATGAGATTTGCAAAGCCTTTGCAATTTGACGTTGAGGAACATTGTTTTTAAAGTTTTTTTCAAAAACAATTTTTTTACGCAGTCTTTCACAGATTGGAGAGCCTCTGCCCATCTTTACTTCTGAGAGACTCTGCTTCTCTAAGACAAAGCTTTTATAGCTAATCATGTCACAGACCTGATATCAATTAACTTAATTAATCACTAGATGTTCTCCCAGCTGAATCTTTTCAAAACTGCTTGCTTTTTGGATAAAGTGGATAAAAGTGTAAACTTTCTCAGTTTAAACATTTGCTACGTTATCTATGTTCTATTGTGAATAAAATATTGGCTCATGTGATTTGAAATTCCTTTAGTTTTCATTTTATTTAAATTTAAAATACGTCCCAACTTTTCCGGAATTCGGGTTGTATTAGGAAAGTGTATGAAAGTGTTTATAAATTCAACTATTATTTTAACTTGTAGACTATGTAAACATCTTTTATTTGAAATATATATATATATATATACATTTTGTATGATCCCTCATATTTTGGTAAAAAATAAAAACAATAAAAATAAACATTTCACAGAATCTGTAAAGTGTATGCGAACTTTTGACCTCACGTGTACCCTGTTAGAAATTGTTAGTATACAAATAGTATGAAAAATGTGTTTATACACTAAAACACCTCAGGGTTAAAATGGTCCTAAGTCCGATGGATCCAGAGGCCCCTGAGGCACCTGCTCCAGAACAGCCTGCCACAGAACAACCTATTGTCACTAAGACTGCCACGAGGGCCATCATTGAGCAGCCTGCTCTCCTTGTCTCGGCTACAGACACCCAAGATCCAGCTCCAGTCCAGGAATCTTCAGAGTTCACTCAAAAGCCATCTCCAGTCCAGGAGCATTCAGAATCCACTCATGAATCTGCTCCAATCTGGGAGCTTTCAGAGTCCAGTCATGAACCCGCTCCAGTCCGGGAGCCTTCAGAGTCCACTCAAGAGCCAGCTCAAGTCTTGAAGCCTTCAGAGTCCACTCAAGAGCCAGCTCCATTCCAGGAGCATTCAGAGTCCACTCAGGAACCCGCATTAGTCGGGATCCTTCAGAGTCTACTCAAGAGCCAGATCCAGCCCGGGAACATTCAAAGTTCCCTCATGAACCTGCTCCAGTTCAGGAGTCCACTCCAGTGCTCGCTCCAGTCATGGAGCCCTCAGAGTCCACTCCAGAGCCCACTCAATTTCAAGGCCTGCTCCAGTTCCTCCAGAGCGGGCAGAGGGCGATCCTGTGTTTGTTGGTTTTTTTATTTTGTTTGTGAGCACATGGCATAAATTGTGTTTGTTTGGTGCCATATGCTCTCTCCTGTCTTACTGTATGTCCCTTCCCATTTTGTCACCTCATTATTGCTTAAGTCTCCCTCGTTACTCTCCTCGTTTGTTTCCCTATTTATTCTCCAGGTGTCTGCAGTCCTGTGCTCATCCATTGTTTTGCTTCATGTCTACCTGTGTTGCTGTTCCTGCCTTGCAGTGTTGTGCCTTGTTCCTAGCCTTCCTGCCTGGTTTTCCCCCTCTGGGTATTTTTTTTTGTTATTAAAGGAGTTATATGATGTTGCTAAAAATAATATTATTTGTGTATTTGGTGTAATGAAATGTGTTTATGCGGTTTAAGGGTCAACAAACAAATTATTTTCCACATTCTGTACATTACTGTTTCTCCTCTATGCCCTGCCTTTCTGAAACGCGTTGATTTGCACAATGCTCAACATTCTGAAAAACGATGGTGTGCTCTGATTGGCCAGCTATCCAGTGCGTTGATTGGCCAAATGCCTCACAAATTTTACACCCCTTACTTTACTGTCATGCTGTGTTCCGGTCAGAACACTTGCATGACTAGACAAAAACATTAAATCCCATTATAAACAAGACATCTGTTGCATCCAGTGGGGGCATAATTACGGATCATGATGACTTATACTGTCTTTTTATGCATTGCATTCCATCACGCCGCATAAACATAAAACCATGTCTGCATTTGTTATCAGAGAAAGGACAAACAGCAATCACTACCCTACACTGCTCAAAACTTGCATTTGAATCATCAGTGGCAAATCCTTTAAATATGAACAGCTGGCATTGTAGTCTGCTCTCCTAGGATCAGGAAACAGTCCTCTATAAAATGCACTGCACACATCTGAATATCCGGGTTGAACTGTTCTGGAACAGTGTTGTAAATACAACTTAACCACTGATTTCTAGTCAAGTCCTCTTTTCGCTACAAAACACACACTACATGGTGGCTGTGGTGGCAGCATCAATAAAGTTATGCCTTCTTTCTTTGCATGAGCATTTGGTCGGTGTTATGGAAATCTTCCCACATCATGACATAGACATGTGGGGGCATTTAAATGAGACATTTTAGGAGGGCTTGGACAAGTCTTAACTTTTATAAAGAATATCTCTTTGGGCTTGAGACTTTAATATTTACAACTGTATGGATCTTATCTATTCACGAACAGCTTGAAACACTCCAGAGAGAAAGGAAAACTTGAAATCTCATTATATGACCCCTTTAAAAAGTACAGTTTTCCTCCTATAGTTGAGACATCGCATTATCACTCTTCAGTACCATGACCCCACATAGCAAACGGACTTGGCCCAAATGTGGCCTCAAGCTGGTAATGCTGGCCTCCTGTTGGCAATGGCATGTACCCTTTCAGCCGTAGCTGGGCCATGTGTGGCAATGACGGCACGGCGTGGATCCGGCAAACAATATGAGGGCCGATTGTTGGTGGGAGGAATGTGGTCCTACTCAGTGAGGTTATATGTGGCCAAAATCAGGCTAAGATCTCGCATCATATTATGTGACCTATGATAAACAAGATAAATGAAAATGAAAACAGAGAGAGAGAGATCATTTAACCATTATCATGTAATATTTATTTGGTTTACCATGGGGCACAAACTGATTTATAATAGAGAGTGGGGGCACATCATTTTTATTAGAATGCTGTCATGCACAAGCATTAAATTAAATGATCATGAACGTATCTTATTTAAATCCTTTGGATCCATGTGATGCTTGGTGTGAGTAACAGATCCAAATTCAAACCATTCATCGGCGACATGTTTCTCCGTCTTCTGTAGCTATAGTAACGATTAAAAAAATTCTGTTAAGAAGTTTTACAACAAGTTTTATGGCAGTTATATCAAACGCTCATTGGTTCTTGCCAGTTTCGTCATAGATTGCGACATACCGTGTTTACGGTGATGCATGTTTTGAATGAGAAACATGCGCTTTGACGGAGTTGATCGGGAAGGTTTTTTTAGCGTTTAACAACTTAAATAATGCCCTGCTCCTCACACTACTATTATATTCTGCCAAAGAGGACTGCAACTGCAATGTATCGTAATTTGGATTACTGTGGTACTGCTCTTTGACACATCTGTAATAAATTCTTATGATTAAGTTACATGTGGCTATGTGTTACATTTCTCGTTTATAGACTGTATACTTTCCCAGACAGCAAGCAGTTTCACGCTGGCCTGATCTGGGCCAACGCTATGTTGCTGTCTGTGTTATACACTAACTCTTTATTGGTTGATTTGTTCTTTATAAAAATAAATAGAAAAATCAATGCAATAAAATCCGTGTATCATTCGTTCTTTCGTTTTTCTAATTGAAACCAAAAATGGAAAAATAAAAAAACGACTTGTTTTTTAAAAATCTGTTTCCAAAACGAAAATGAAAAAACGGATAAAGATTCGTTTTCCGATTTTCAAATTTGTGCTAATATCAAAAATAAAAAAAACGGATAACAAGCGTGTGTGTTTCAGGTCCGTGTATCTTTTGGTCATTTGATTTTCTATTTAAAAATAAATAAAGATAAATGAGAAACGGTTTGATTTTCGTTTTTTCGTTTTGTTTAAGAAACGGAAAACGAAAATTTAGCTGCATTTTTCGTATTTTTGTTTGTGGGTAAAAAATGAGATTATGCTTTAATATTTGTTTGAATGTGTGGGCGGCGCTGAAACGCCCCTTTCATCCCTTCTGTATACTGCACCGACAAGCGGCAACGAGAGCTCAGTTCATTTTCACCAGGAGAGAAGCGGCAGACAGCAGAGCATATTAATCCCGCGGATTCTTTGCTAGTGGTGCTTGCAAGATAAATTAATAATAATAATTAATTAATTAATTAATTAAATTAATAATAAAATAAAAAATAATATTATAATTTTCCAGCTGCTGCATGTTATTGACAAAGCAGACTTGACAACTTTATTATTTTAATTATTTTATTTTGTATTTATTTTATTCTAGGCCATTCATAAAAAAAAAATAAAATGGGAAAAAACCCAACCCCACATTTATAATAAAATTTATATTAAAATAAGTTAAGTTTTCCCAATAATTAGTCTACTTTAAAAGTTTTAATTATAGGCTATAGGCTACTTAGAATTATGAACTGAATTCACGAATTCTGTAGATGACAGTATGAATATAGTGATGGTGTGACATCATTACAGATAATGAGTTCAGACGGGAAACACTGCACCTCTCCTTGGTTTCATTTGAATTACATAGGCCTAAATATAAAATTATTATTATTATTTTTCTATTTAAATGGATTATTTTAAAAGTAGACATGTCCAGCTAGACATGGTTCGTCTGATGCATGAGCCTGGTTCATTTCTGACGTTTCAGAAAGAAGTTAATGTAGACCGAGATGGCAGAAAGCACATCGTGTTGAGTTTTGTAAGGTTTTCGTGTTATTTAGGGTGTTTTACGATCCAAACTGACGGAGCTGAAGCTCTTTCCCCTATTTTCGGGATGGAAGGTGTGGATCGGGATATGCCGATCAGAGAAGTGCAGCAGACTACACTACAAGATAAAGCTTCAGTTGCTGTTGTTTGTAATAGCAAATGAAAACATAGGCTACTTGTGAGGTTTTTCTTAAATAGGTATAGAATAAAATTAGTAGGCTAAAAATCCGCATATTTCATGTCATTGTAGATCATATAGGCCAGTAAAATTCAAATGTCATTGAATAAATTAATTTCTGTTTGGTCAAAAAAAATTTATATATATATATATATATAAAGCTTGCAAGCACCACTAGTATAGAATCCGCAGGATTAATATGCTCTGCTGTCTGCCGCTTCTCTCCTGGTGAAAATGAACTGAGCTTGCGGTTGCCGCTTGTCGGTGCATTACAGAAGGGATGAAAGGGGCGTTTCAGCGCCGCCCACACATTCAAACAAATATTAAAGCATAATCTCATTTTTTACCCACAAACAAAAATACGAAAATGCAGCTAAATTTTCGTTTTCCGTTTCTTAAACAAAACGAAAAAACGAAAATCAAACCGTTTCTCATTTATCTTTATTTATTTTTAAATAGAAAATCAAATGACCAAAATATACACGGACCGTTTCACTCTGGTGTTTTTGTCTGATGCTAGTTAGTGACGGTCGTTCTTGAACGATTCGATCATTTTAAACGAATCTTTAATGTGACTCGGGAAGAACGAGTCGTCTCTGGGAGTGATTCGTTCAGTCGCATATGGTTCTAGTTCACCTTTTTCAGTCAATGCAGTGGGAGCCGGAAGGAGAATTGATTAGTTCTTTTCTTATTTGATTAATGCCAATGTACCAAAGATAAAAGTACAGATAGGTAATGTCAATATTGCATACAAAGAAGTGGCATTATATGCAAAGCACCATTTACAGACGTATGTAAACATAAAAATAAATAATACTAATCGAAAACTTTAACAAAATAAATTAAAAAGATTAAATAGCATTGAAAAGATTAAACATTTTTGACAGCCTTGAGATTTTTGGAAGATTAAATACTTTGGATATACTGTTGAACCTCTTTAAAAAAAAAAAAAAAAATAAAATATATATATATATATATATATATATATATATAATGGATTTTGATGAGTGAATTTACTGTGGTGAATATGACATTTTGCAAGAAGTCATAATTGGTTAATAATGAAATATACATTAATTTTGTCTTTTTGAATATTAAAGAAGCCAAACAGTACATCCTTAAAAAGCAGAGAGAAACCCTGTAGCACACTGCGATAGATAACATTAGAGAATTCATTCCAAAATAGCTGTGTGTGAGGACAATCCCAAACGATATGTATATCAGTTTCATTAGGGTCTCCACAAAAACAACAGCTTGTATCTATGTCTGATTTAAACCTTTTCAAAAACACTTTAGCTGGGTAAAATCTGTGTAACAATTTGAATGAGATTTCTCTAACCTTGTTAGTTATTATATATTCCAAAGACAGAGTCCATACTTTTTTCTCATGAATATGATCAACCACATTCCTCCAATAAGACACCACATATGGAGTCGTTACACGCTCCTTTTGAAAAAGCGATCTAATCTTATAGTTACATGATGAAGGGTACTGGACAAAGTCGTGGCCTAGTTGTTAGAGAGTTTGACTCCTAACCCTAGGGTTGTGGGTTCGAGTCTTGGTCTGGCTATACCACGACTGAGGTGCCCTTGAGCAAGGCACTGAACCCCAACTGCTCGCCGGGTGCCGCAGCATAAATGATGAACACTGCTCCGGGTGTGTGTTCACAGTGTGTGTGTGTTCACTGCTGTGTGTGTGCACTTTGGATGGGTTAAATGCAGAGCACAAATTCTGAGTATTGGTCACCATAATGGCTGAATGTCACATCACTTTTTCACTTTCATGTAACAAAAAGCATAGTTTTCCTACTGGGATTTCAAATGGGTGTAAAGATAAAGATAAAGTGCTGGATGATCTAATGTGTCCCTTGAAAGCGTAACAACTCCTTTAGGAATAGTGTCCATGATGATGGAGAATTCTTTGGGAGTTACTGGAAAATTACATTTACATAAGAATTTTTTGTGACTTAAAATAAGACCTTCCAAGTTAAAGAACTAGGAAACAACCAAAACAAATTTCCAAATGAAGTACGGCTGAGAGGTGCTTAAAAATGAATGACCATGCAAGTAATGCCTGTTTATGAAATTTGGTTAAATTGTAAGGGATTCTAGCAATATTATAAATACAGATCAATAGGAAAGGGAGACCACCTAATTTGGAAAAGTAGTCATTGGGGATAAAAATCCATATTGAGTTTGGATTACACAAACACTGTCTAATCCAATTAATTTTGAGAGTGTTGTTCAAAGAAGAGAAATCAAGGAAATTAAACCCACCATAATCATATGTGTTCATTAATAAGTACTCTTTATTACCTTTGTTACAACATTCAGTGTATAGAAAATAACCTTATGACAGAAATTTGTACATTTATAAACTGTAAGAAGTAAAAAGCTCAGAAATGCAGTCACTGTAAGAGTAAATAATAATTATAATAATGATGATGATAATAATAATGATTAGGCACCTGTTTGTAAGGAAGCATGTAAATTCATCCATCCAATGCTGTCACGTCACGTGACAAAAGAACGAATGATAGGATAAAGCCTTTTATACAGTCTTTATTATTATTATTATTATTATTATAATTATTAAACAATACAAACATTAAAACATTAAGGCAATACACTTAAAATCATAAAGACAAATAATAATAATAATAATATACACAGAGATTTGTTGCCAGGGTAACTCCAGTCTATGGTCAAAGCTTATGGGTCTGTCACGTGAGGAGCGACTCGAAAACCCGAAAGACTCAAGAGATTAACTAATCAATTCTCTAACACCGGCACCCACTGCATTGACTGAAACAGGTGAACTAGACTATTCCTGTACAGAAACTATAGAATTTTGCGCATGCGAACTGAACGAATCACTCCCAGAGACGACTAGTTCTTCCCGAGTCACATTAAAGATTCGTTTAAAATGATCGAATCGTTCAAGAATGACCGTCACTAACTAGCATCAGACGAAAACACCAACGTGAAACACACACGCTTGATATCCGTTTTTTTAATTCTTGATATTAGCATAAATTTGAAAATCGGAAAACGAAGCTTTATCTGTTTTTTCATTTTGGTTTTGGAAACAGATAAAAAAAAACAAGTCGTTTTTTTATTTTTCCATTTTTGGTTTCAATTAGAAAAACGAAAGAACGAATGATACACGGATTCAATAAGTTTTTTATTGCACAGTTACATGATTTGTGGGTTTTAAGTCTGATTTTCTATTTAGTTTAATGTACTTTATTGGCATAGTTTGTGTGTGCATTCCCAGACAGCAAGCGGTTTCAGTCCAGAACCGACCCACATGGATTTCACTCGGGCCAGATGTGGGCTGGATCTGGGCCAACACTATGTTGCTCTGTGGGACCAAAGCATGTCACAAAATGAATAATGGCTATTTATAGTAATACACAATGCAATAATATGAAATATTAAGATTCTGTATTCCCAGGCAGCAACATAGTATTATATATATATATAATTATATATATTAGTATATATTTTTAGTCATTTCTGGGTTTGAAATATATACAGTACATTAAATTAATTTTTTATACTTAATTAAATGTATATTTACAGAAAACACATTTGTTATTAAACAAATAAATGGAAAACGTATCAAGTAAACACAGCACAATACTCTATACATTTATGTTATTAAAGCAAACCACTAAAACCTGTACTGCTTCAATCGAAATGCAATGCATTTTGTAATGTTTTAAATATTACATACTATATGTTATATGTAAGAATGCTATTTGTTGTAAACTTGATATTCTTTAAGCTATGTTTTTTTTTTTTTTTTATCTTCATAGTAAACATTTCTGTGCTTGTGAATGATGAATCAATGGACACTATTAAAAATAATAATAATAATCACCAAGATTTCATCCCCTCTCCTTTAAACAAATGCACATCAATACACTATTCAAGATCTAGTCAATTCCTAATGCACAAAACCAAATCCTACAAAACTTTTTTGTAGTTAAATATCTCTAACTTATCAAACCTTGACTCTCTGCTTTTATTATGCAAACCTGGCAATCCTCTACTCAACTCAACAGGGAAAAAAAGGAGGGGGGAGGGGGGGTTCACATTCACCAGAGCTTTTGTAAAACATCCTCTCTCTCTTTCCTCATGGAGAAAACTGTACTGCCACTCAACGACAGGTTTAATTTAAACGTTGCGAACCCCAGTATCTTCAGTGACCCGCACAAGGTCACCTACTCTCTTGTAGCTGTTAATGGCACTCTCTCCAGTGAGGAAGCACTCGTACAATCATACACCCTCACTTTTTTTCAATGGCAGCAAGGAATAATTTCTTTCACTTTTCTTAATTTCTCCTTTACCTCTCCACACCTAGCCAAGAGTTTCACTGCCATATTTAATGTGCGTGTTGTGGTTTTCTTTACCCTGTTTCATTAGTAGGATTTCTGTACGTATCTCACTATCAAACCCAATGGCTTGAATTATAATGCAGCGTTGGACTAAATTAACAACACTCTAAACCTCTGATCAGGGGTTATACCTTCAAGCAAGGCTGGATACTTTTCAGTGGTTGTAAATGGAGAAGCATGTCGCAGATGGCCGCAAAAAATCACAATCACGCTGTGTGCAATGATTTATGACTGAAAACTACATCTGCATTGACCTACACCCAAAATGAGACCAAGATACAGGGCAGAGGGAAGTTCGGGGAGGAGTTATAGACCAGAACATCAGTATTTTAATAGATATATGAACAATTATATCATATAGCCACAACATCAGCATAACAGTTACTCCAAAATTATTTACCTCCAACTCTCTTTGAAGAACACCCAATCCATGTTCCCTGCATCTCCCTCCTGCATAATCGGTTTTTATTTTTCTCCTCGTAGCTGGAAATCAGCTCACAGACAATTTGCAATCTATACGGTACATCATTTTCTTTAAATAATCCAGATGGTCATGCAGTGTGAAAACAATGGCAATCCGATGAGTTTGAAAATCATGCAGTGTGAACTCGGCAAAAGGGCTAGATCCAGACTGAAGCTAGTGTAATTCCTAGGTGTAATTAACGTGGCAGAAACAGATAAACAAATAGAGACATAATTAGCGTAGCTGCTGTTTCAACCAAGCAAAAAAAATATATATATATTTGTTCAACCCAAGATAATTTGATCAGATATAACTGCAGTACAAGATAATGAGATGCATTATTTTAAAGCTTGGCCAAAAAGATGTGTCTTTAATCTACACTGAACAAAATTATAAACACAGCACCTTTGTTTTTGCACCCATTTTTCATAAGCTGAACTCAAAGATCTAAAACTTTTTTTATGTACACAAAAGGCCTATTTCTCTCAAATATTGTTCACAAATCTCTATAAATATGTGTTAGTGAGCACTTCTCCTTTCCCGAGATAATCCATCCACCTCACAGGTATGGCAAGATGCTGATTACTGTAGACAGCATGATTATTAGGCTGGCCACAATAAAAGGCCACTCTAAAATGTGCAGTTTTATTACACAGGACAATGCCACATATATCGCAAGCTTTGAGAGAGCATGCAATTGGCATGCTGACTGCAGAAATGCCAGAGCTGTTGCCCATGAATTGAATGTTCATTTCTCTACCATAAGCAGTCTCCAAAGGCGTATTCGAGAATTTGGCAGTACATCCAACCAGCCTCTAAACCACACACCACATGTAACCACACCAGCCCAGGATCTCCACATCCAGCATCTTCACCACCAAGATCGTCTGAGACCAGCAACCGGACAGCTGCTGCAACAGTCGGTTTGCATAACCAAAGAATTTATGCACAAACTGTCAGAAACTGTCAGAGACTGTCAGAAACCCCCCAGAACCCCCAATACAGTAAAACTGCACATTTTAGATTGGCCTTTTATTGTGACCAGCCTAAGGGACACCTTTGCAATAATCATGCTGTCTAATCAGCATCTTGATTTGACACACCTGTGAGGTGTATGGATTATCTTGGCAAAGGAGAAGTGCTAACTAACACAGACTTAGACAGATTTTTGAACAATGTTGAGAGAAATAGTGTTGCATTTATATATTTCTTTCAGTATAGATTTAAACATATAACGTGTGTCTGAACCCCCAATGTTATCAGGAAGGCTATTTCAGAGTTTGGGAGGCAAATGTGAAAAAGCTCTACTTCCTTTAATGGACTTTGCTATCCTAGGTACTACGAAAAGTCCAGAGTTTTGTGACCTTACGGAGTCTGATGGATTGTAGCGTGGCAGAAAGCTACTTAGGTATGCAGGAGCTAAACCATTTAGGGCCTTGTAGGTAAGTAATAATATTTTGTAACTGATAAGGAACTTAAAGGCATCATGATGTTGCTAAAAAAAAAAAACCATTATGTTGTGTATTTGGTGTAATGCAGGGGTTCTTAAACGTCTCCATGAAGTACCCCCAGCACTGCACGTTTTGTGTGTCTCTCTATATCTGACACACCCACTTCATGTCTTTCAGTCTTCACTTATGAGTTGATGAGTTGAATCAGGTGTGATAATTGAGGGAGACATACAAAATGTCCAGGGCAGGGACATTTTGCAGTCTAAGGTAAAAAAAAAACACATTATTTTATTATTGTTGCTCCTCTATGCCCCGCCTTTCTGAAACACAGATTTTTACAAAGCTATCCAGTACATTGTGTTTTGCTGAATACCTAAAGCATGTGACGGAAATGTTACGCCCCTTAACATGCTGTGATGCCGTCTCCCGTCACGACCAGACAAAACCAATAAAACCCATTACAAAAGGAGGAATTTTTTGCATCCAGTGGGGACATAATTACTCATTATAATGACAAGTACTGTGTTTTTACGTGTTGGGTTGTGTATTGTGCCACATAGACATAAAACCATGTCTGCATTTGTGATCGGAAAAACGACAAACAAGAAGCGCTACTCTACACTGTTTAAAACTTGTGTTTGAATCATCAGCGGCAGAAGCACCAGACTGTCCTTGCAAAATTGGAACTGCCACACTTTATAGAACAGCCTTTGAGCACAGACCCACTGTAGGCTACTTTGCAGGTTCAGGGAAAAGTCCTCAATAAAATGTGTCACACAGCATCACACACTGCAGGCTTGAGTGAGGAACAGCCAGCGAACTTGAGAACGGCGTGGCTTGCTGATTCAACAAAGGAGCCCATGAAGCAGATATCATCCTCTATTGGAAGTCCAAACAAAGTAGTTTCAATTTCACAACAAAACCCACACCATCTCCACAACATGGCATGGCGGCAACAACAATACTACAGTGAGAATAAAAGTTATGCCTTCTTTCTTTGCGTGAACATTTGGGCGGTGTTATGCAAATCTTCCCAAACAGTGACGTAGACACGTGGAGGTGTGTTTAAACTAGGCGTTTAAGGAGGGTGTGGACAAGTCTTAACTTTTATAAAGAATATCTCTTTGGATTTGAGACTATAGTCTTTGCAACTTGACATATTTTATTTATGCACCAAGAGCTTGTAACACTCCAAAGAGAAAGGAATTTAAATATAAATTTAAATATATGACCCCTTTAATAGGTAGCCAGTGCAGAGACTTTAAAATTGGTGTAATATGATCATATTTTCTTGACCTGGTAAGGACTCTAGCCGCTGCATTTTGGACTACCTGTAGCTTGTTTACTGAATATGCAGAACAACCACATAGCAGTGCACTACAATAGTCCAGTCTAGAGGTCATGGGTTCATGAATGAGCTTTTCTGCATCAGAAACAGATAACATGTTTCATAGCTTGGCATTGTTTCTAAGATGGAAGAATGTTGTTTATTTAACATGGGAAGTATGAATTTTAAAAGACAAGTTGTTGTCTAATATAACACCCAGAGTTTTGATTCCAGAGGAAGTAACAGTACATCCATCTAGTTGCAAATTGTAATCCAAGATTTTCTGTGTACTGCTTTTTCAATAATTCAATAGGATAAAATGATTGATCATCCAATATTTTACATTTTTAAAATACACTCTGTTAACTTAGATAATTTAGAAGTTTCTTCTGGTCTTATTGAGATATATAGTTGAGTATCATCAGCATAACCATGGAAACTAATTCCATACTTTCTAATAATATTACCAAGGGGTGACATGTATATTGAAAATAGCAGAGGACGTAGGACAGATCCTTGTGGCACTCCATACTTTACTGGTGATAACTGAGTTGATCCCCCATTTAAATAAACAAAGTGGTAGCTATCGGACAGGTAGGATCTAATTCTAAACCATCTTAAAGCCTATCTTTGAATGGCTGTATAGTTTTGTAATCGATCTATGAGTATGTCATATTCTTTAGTGTCAAACGCAGCACTAAGATTAAGTAAAACTAGCAATGAGATGCAACCTTGTTCTGACGCAAGAAGCAACTCATTTGTACAAATAACAAGTGCAGTTTCTTTGCTACGATAGGACCTGAAACCTGACTGAAATTCTTCATAGAGAACTTTTTTTTTTTTTTGATTTAGAAGACAACTTTTCAAAATGTTTAGACATAAACGTAAGATTTGAAATGGGTCTGTAATTTGCCAGTTCATTATGATCTAGATTCTTAATAAGAGGCTTAATAACCACCAGCTTGAATGGTTTTGGGACGTGACCTAAAGATAACGATGAGTTAATAATATTGAGAAATGGTTCTTCTGCTACAGGTAACAGCTCTTGCAGTAATTTAGTGGGTACAGGATCTAATAGGCATGTTGTTGGCTTAGATGCAGTGATAAGTTTATATAGTTCATCCTGTTCTATATTTGTAAAGCACTGCAGTTTTTCTTTGGGTGCGTTGAATGAAGCTCAAGTACTAGACACTGTAGAATCTAAATGTGTTATTGTATTCAATAATAAATTCATTAAATCATAACTATTAAACTCTGAGGGAATATTTAGATCCAGTGGCTTTGGGTTATTTGGTAATCTAGCCACTATGCTAAATAAAATCATTGGATTGTTTTGGTTATTTACTATGAGTTTGCGGATATGCTAGGCCCTGTCAGCTTTTAGAGCATGTCTATAGCTGGACATACTGTTTTTCCATGCAATTCTAAAAACTTCCAAGTTATTTTTTCTCCATTTGCGCTCAAGATTACAAGTTTCTTTCTTGAGAGAATGGGCATTACTGTTGTACCATGGCCTTATTCAATTTGAAAGGGGCAAAAGCTTCTAATGTAATAATGAATATTGTGCCCATGTTGCTAGTCATTTCATCTAATTTAAATGTTTTTGTGGGTACACAGAGCAGTTGAGATAAATCAGGCAGGTTATTTGTGAATCTGTCTTTGGTGCTTGAAACAATAGATCTGCCTGAACAATAACGCAGAGCCATATGGTTAAAATCAGTAATACGCAGCATGCACGATACAAGGAAATGGACAGTAATATTATCACTTTGATGTAAATTAGTCCATTCAGTGTTTATCAGTCAACCAGTTCAGCCATTTCTATGGCATCCCAGCTAGAAATTTTTTGTTCTAAAAATGTTTTTATAACATTATCAGGCAGTGTTCTATTAATGTTTTTAGCGGGTAGTGTTATTTAAGTTCCCAGAACGTTCTCTTTAAAGGTAGGATAACATTCTCTAAAAACATTCTGAAAATGTTTAGTGATAACATTGTTAGAACATCATTCCCTAACATTCCTACAAAGTTTTTAGCGGGTAGTTTTATTTAAGTTCCCAGAACGTTCTCTCAAAAGTTAGGATAACATTCTCTAAAAACATTATAAAACTGTTAAGTGAAAACATTGTTATAACAGTAGTCACTAACGTTTTTTTAATGTTTCCAACAGGTAGTTTTATTTATGTTCCCAAGGTAATGTTATAAAAATGTAGTTACAACATTTTTTTCCTCATAATGTTCTTTTAAAGTTTTTTGCGGGTAGTTTTATTTGAGTTCCCAGAATGTTCTTGCAAAAGGTAGGGTAACATTCTTCAAAAAACATTCTAAAAATGTTAGTTAAAAACATTGTTAGGACATTATTTTCCCCATAATGTTCTTTTAAAGTTTTTTGCGGGTAGTTTTATTTGAGTTCCCAGAACGTTCTCTCAAAAGTTAGGATAACATTCTCTAAAAACATTCTAAAAATGTTCAGTGATAACATTGTTAGAACATCATTCCCTAACATTCTTACAAGGTTTTTAGCGGGTAGTTTTATTTTGGTCCCCAGAACGTTCTCTCAAAAGTTAGGATAACATTCTCTAAAAACATTCTAAAAATGTTTAGTGATAACATTGTTAGAACATCATTCCCTAACATTCTTACAAGGTTTTTAGCGGGTAGTTTTATTTTGGTTCCCAGAATGTTCTCTCAAAAGTTAGGATAACATTCTCTAAAAACATTCTGAAAATGTTTAGTGATAACATTGTTAGAACATCATTCCCTAACATTCTTACAAGGTTTTTAGCGGGTAGTTTTATTTTGGTTCCCAGAACGTTCTCTCAAAAGTTAGGATAACATTCTCTAAAAACATTCTAAAAATGTTCAGTGATAACATTCTTACAAAGTTTTTAGTGGGTAGTCTTATTTTAGTTCCCAGAACGTGCTCTCAAAAAGTTAGGATAACATTCTCTAAAAACATTCTGAAAATGTTTAGTGATAACATTGTTAGAACATCAATCCATAACATTCTTACAAAGTTTTTAGCAGGTAGTTTTAGTTTTGTTCCCAGGACATTCTCTCAAAAGTTAGGATAACATTCTCTAAAAACATTCTAAAAATGTTTAGTGATAACATTGTTAAAACAGTATGCTGTAACATTCTTACAATGTTTTAGCGGGTAGTTTTGTTTTTGTTCCCAGATTATTTTCATATAAGATATAACATTCTCTAAAATAATTCTAAAAATGTTTAGTGACAACATTGTTAAAACAGTATGCTGTAACATTCTTACAATGTTTTAGCGGGTAGTTTTGTTTTTGTTCCCAGATTATTTTCGAATCCCGAACCTTGAGACGAGACTTAAACTTTTTTTTAGTTTTTTTAAATATATTTACTCCAGGATTTTATTTACTTTAATAAAGGCCAATGTTTTTTTAATCATTTTAAAATGTATGCATCATCTTTAAAGTCAAATTATTAGTTAACAAAAAAAAATAAATAAATAAAAATGCACTATAGGGCTGTTACCAATCAAATTAAATTTACAGTGCCAAATTACAACTGCAATACATTTTTAATAGGCCTATAAAAAATTTTTTTTTAAATATATGCGGAGGAAAAAATAATTTTTAAAATACATTAAACCACCAGTAGAAGATGGGAATTCACTGATTGGTTGGATCAAAACACAGTAATGAGAAATACTTCTGCTGTCATCTTCCTTTGGAACAATTTTCATTGGTGAAACAGAACAAAACAGTCAATATTGTGTCTAAAATTTTCTTGTTTGTTGAACTAAAATCAAGGTAATATTTGCACTCGTAGAAATATTCAGCAAAATAGATCCCTTGTCATTGTATGTTACTTAAATGCATCATGGTAGAAATAAACTAAACCTATTTAATTTTTACCTCAGTATGTTTCTATGTTTCTGTGAATTTCTTTATGAGGGGCCTTACACATTTCATTTCTCCATGAAAGTCTCTTCATGAAACAGTTCATGAAACAGCCAGGCAGCACAAGCAGCTGTTTGTGCAGAATGTAAAAAAAAAAAAAAAAAAGGAAAATCAAAAGATTCATTTTAACCCACGGCCACCAATGAAATGAAATGAAAATGAAATGACCCTCCATAGACAGCAACGGTACTACCACCACGCTCAAGGCACACAAACATAGTAGGGACATAGTTAAAATGGTCCAGGTTCAATCATAAATTTACGAAGCTATGAGAATACTTTTTGTGGACAAAAAAAATAAATAGCCACTTTCCTCAACAATTCTTTGCCTCCGCATGTGTTCTGAAGATGAATGAAGTTACGGGTTTGGAACGAAATTAGGATGAGTAGTTAATGACTGAATTTTCATTTTTGGGTGAAGCTAAATACAAGTAGAAACAGCGCATCCTTGTGGCGCAGAGGACACAAAAGAGCATACAGTGATCTGGAGTGACACAGAGGTGACGATTGACAAAGGAACTGCTGAATAAAGTCATTTTTGTTTTCTTCGCTTAGAAAAAGTTTTCTTGTCGCTTCATATAACTCAGATTGCACTTCTGATGGCAGATGGAGTATTCTGAAGACACATTTCATAACTTTTATGGACCTTGACATGGTTATTTACTTGGCAGTCTATGGGACAGTCTCAAGCCTCCAGGTTTTCATCCAAAATATCTTAAATTGTGTTCTGAAGACAACTGGAGCTTTTACGGGTTTGGAACGACATGGGGTAAGTGATTAATTACAAAAATTTCATTTTAGGGTGGAGTATCCCTTAAAATACTAATGAACAACTAGGAGTGTGCGATATGACAATTTTGGATCGTGGATGATAAAAATGTCTCCACGATCTGCTTTTGAAGAAATATCGTAGTATCATGCTACAGTGCACATTCTATCAGCTGCAGTTCTGGAGCCTCCGTCATATAGGCTGAACAATGCCACATTTATTCACAGCAGTGTTAGCTCAGCAGTAAAGTTACTCATGTGCTAAGCGTGTTCTTTTAAATGTTTCATTCACGTGCTAGTCTGACCTGTGCTTTTTCTGAGCGCCGCATACACCCAAAGGGCATGCGCTAAAGCCTGTCAAATAAAACAATAAAATAAAACAAAACACAAAGAGAAAAACATAAATAAAATCACTCACTGCTCTTGACTGGAGAAATTGAATACAGTTGCTTTAGGAATCGGTTCATATAGTATTTTATTTTTATATTTGTTCATTTAATTTCTTGAATGGTCCTGCTAAATGCACCTATTGCACCTGAAAATAAAGCACTTTGTTTTATTTGTATGTCATGTGTATTTGTAATTTATATCTTTGTCATTCTTTTATCCTTGTTATTAAAAAAATAACAAAAAAAAATTATCCTCACCCTCCTTGGCCTAAATATCTGCCATTCTTTTTTTTATGTTACCTTGAAAGGATTTGTCTTTATATAGGGAAATTTGTTTGGATGTAATTCTCAGACAACTTGCAAAATAGTAAAACCAGCATGACAAAGAATTGTGATATAATCGTGAATCGTGATATTTCTAAAAAAAAAAAAAAATTCCATATCGCCCACCCCTATGAACAACCAATATACAGGTGCTTCTCAATAAATTAGAATGTCGAGGAAAAGTTCATTTATTTTAGTAATTCAACACAAATTGTGACACTCGTGTATTAAAATTCATTTGTTGTACACAGACTGAAGTAGTTTAAGTCTGTGGTTCTTTTAATTTTGATGATTTTGGTTCACATTTAACAAAAACCCACCAATTCACGATCTCAACAAATTAGAATATGAAGACGATGAAGATGTATTATTGACAATATTGTATAACCGGGTACCTCAACAACATCCTCAAAACATCCCTAGAATTCTGCAGGTAAAATGTTCTAGATTTGTTATTATGTCACATTACAAGAAGGTTTGATAAAATAATAATAATAACAATAATACACTATTTTCCAAAACATTCTAATTTGAGATGCAACATGTATAACAATAAAACATTGTTATACATGTTTCATCTCAAATTAGAATGTTTTAGAAAAGTTCATTTATTTCAGTATTTCATCCCAAATTGTGAAACTTGTGTATTAAATAAATTCAATGCACACAGACTGAAGCAGTCCAAGTCTTTGGTTATTTTAATTGTGATGATTTTGGTTCACATTTAACAAAAACCCACCAATTCACTCTCAACAAATCAGTATATGGTGACATGCCAATCAGCTAATCAACTCAAAACCTGCAAAGGTTTCCTGAGCCTTCAAAATGGTCTCTCAGTTTGGTTCACTAGACTACACAATCATGGGGAAGACTGCTGATCTGACAGTTGTCCAGAAGACAATCATTGACACCTTTCACAAGGAGTGTAAATCACAAAAATCAATTGCCAATAAGCTGGGTGTTCACAGAGTGCTGTATCCAAGCGTGTTAATCGAAAGTTGAGTGGAACAAAAAAGTGTGGGGAAAAAAAGATGCACAAGCAACCGAGAGAACCGCGGCCTTATGAGGACTGTCAAGCAAACTGGATTCAAGAATTTTAGAGAATTTCACAAGGAATGGACTGAGGCTGGGGTCAAGGCATCAAGAGCCCCCACACACTGAAGTGTCAAGGAATTTGGCTTCAGTTGTCGTTTTCCTCTTGTTAAGCCACTCCTGTACCACAGACAATGTCAGAGACATCTTACCTGGGCTAAGGATAAGAAGAACTGGACTGTTGCTCAGTGGTCCAAAGTCCTCTTTTCAGATGAGAGCAAGTTTTATATTTTTTTTTCGGAAACCAATGTCCCAGAGTCTGGAGGAAGGCTGGGGAAGCTCATAGCCCAAGCTGCTTGAAGTCCAGTGTTAAGTTTCCACAGTCTGTGATGATTTGGGGTGCAATGTCATCTGCTGGTGTTGGTCCAGCAAGTCACTGCACCTGTTTACCAAGAAATCTTGTAGCACTTCATGCTTCCTTCTGCTGACCAGCTTTTTGAAGATGACGATTTCATTTTCCAACAGGATTTGGCACCTGCTCACATTGCCAAAAGCACCAAAAGTTGTGTTGGTGTGCTTGACTGGCCAGAGAACTCACCAGACCTGAACCCCAGAGAGAATCTATGGGCTATTGTCAAGAAGAAGATGAGAAACAAGAGACCAAAAAATGCAGATGAGCTGAAGGCCACTGTCTAAGAAACCTGGGCTTCCATACCACCTCAGCAGTGCCACCAACTGATCACCTCCATGCCACGCTGAAATGAGGCAGTAATTAAAGCAAAAGAAGCCCCTACCAAGTATTGAGTACATGTACAGTAAATGAACATACTTTCCAGAAGGCCAACAATTGACTAGATTTTTTTTGTATTATAATTATTGGTTTTATGAAGTATTCTAATTTGCTGAGACAGTGAATTGGTGGGTTTTTAGTAAATATGAGCCAAAATCATCACAATTAAAAGAACCAAAGACGTAGACTATTTCAGTCTGTGTGCATTGAATTTATTTAATACACGAGTTGAATTACTGAAATAAATGTACTTTTCCTTGACTTTCTAATTTATTTAGATGCACCTGTACTATTAATATGCAAGCTAATAAGCAAAAAGTTAAAAGTGAGAGCTGAACTCTAAAATAAAATGTTACCAATATTAACGTTACCTAGGAAGTAGAAACTAATTAACGTTACAGTACCTTTGTTGTAAATGAAGACTTTTATTGCGTCATCCGTGTTCATCTTCAAGCAGGCAGTTTGGGTTCTGGATGAAAACAAATCTAGCTGTTATTAAAAAGCAGCATCCAAAATTAATGCAACGGTCATATAATTCCAAGAAAGTAAGTTCAAGCCCCAATACTTAAAGATATCTAACGCTATAACAAATGTGCATGAGAAACACTAAAAGTATATATATATATATATATATATATATATATATATATATATATATATATATATATATATATATATATATATATATATATATAAAAAGATGAAGAAGAATCGTGTCATCCTAGATTGAAACTGATTTTTGTGTATGCAAATACGCAAAGGATAAAAAGAAATATGTAAACTGAAAAAGCCATAAAGAAATGTAACATTATAGGTAATTATTGTGGAAGGGAGAGTTCCGCTGACCTGACCTGGACACAGGTTTGTTGTTAAGGTCACGCACTGTACCTGCGAGTAAAGCATCCTCCAGCACCTCTGTACCCGATTTCGCCGCATTTGAAGTGTGGAAAAACGTCTGTACTCAATTAAGTTCCGTCAAATAAGACGATTCCGACCACGCACACTGTACATCAATATCTTCAACAACCGTTCGCGCGTTTCGTCGATTTCAAATTACCTTACGTCACGAGAAAAGTATGCAGTGATTGGTGGATTTAAACGTGGCCCAATCAGCGCTTGTCATCTCCTGTAACACGTTCGGCAACAGATAGTCTATCAAATGCATTTTGTAATCGAGACCCTGTAATTTAGCTGACTTACCACTCAAGGCAGCCATTTTAGTAATGTTTTAGCTTTATTAACATGTCACATTACTATAAAGTTATTTTTTTTTTCAAGAACATTTTGTCATCTCAGTCCTCAAAACGATATCCTCATAGCATTTTCCTAATGTGGCTGAAATAAAGTTCTTCCTTATTATTGTGGAACATTATGCCAATATTTTATTGAAAACATTGTATAATCTGTTTTTTCAACAACATCCTCCAAAGTTTCCCTGGTAAAATGTTCTAAACAGTACCAAATTGGGTTTTTCGAGTTTTAAAAATAGCCGAACCATTTTTTTTTTCTTTTTTTTTTTCTAAATAGAAACCTTTATAAATAAGGTTCCATAAAGAACTGTTACAGTTTATTTTCAATTAATATCAGTAGCCTAAATATTTTTGTAATTATTGTAATTGTAGTGTGTATTGTAATTATCTTCTCAATGTCTTTATGTCCATCTTTATGTTTCTAATTGCTGATGATGAGGTGGTGGGATGTGACAGCTTCTGAAATACACAGTTAAGTTTAGTTACAAGGTGAGCAGTTATTTATGTAAAACAATTAGAAAAAGAATGGACAGTATGTGAGCCCTTTATAATGTTAAAAAAGAGAGATATAACGTCATGGGATAAATGTAATGTTATTCATGGCTGGGTTTTTATGCATAAAGTAATTAAAAATAATAATAATTGAATCATGGATCATTATTTCAACATTTATGTTAGGCCTACTAAGTGAAGAGAAAGTTAGTTTGAACAGAGCTGGTCACATGCATTTTCTGTGAAACTAAAAAGAGAAAAAGACATGATTGGCATGAAACTAGTAACCCTTTTTAAAAGTTAAATTTATAGAAATTTTAAGAAATTAATCATTTACCTCTTAAGAGTTTGTTGAAAGTCTGTCTTGAGCTCCAAAAAACCAGTAATGATGCGACTTTGATAATTACAGATTTGGGAAAAAAAGGCGGGGAAAAAGATTACGCGTGTAATTACGTGTAAAGAATCTTTAAAGAGCCATCTTTATTTAGAGTGTATGTTACTATAACGTTCTACTAATGTGGCTGAGAAAATGTTTTTACTTTGTTATCTTGAAACATTGTAATAATATTTTATTGAGAATATTACATAATCTGTTACCTCAACAACATCCACAAAACATCCTCAAAATGCTGCAGATAAAATGTTCTAGCTTTGTTATTAAGTCACATTACAAGAACGTTTTATAAAAACATTACACAATCTCAGGCCTCAATGACATCCTTAAAAAAATCTCCTAATGTGGCTGAGAGAATGTTATTCCTTTGTTATTTTAAACAATTTTGCCAATGTTTTATTGAAAACATTTTATAATCTGTTACCTCAACAACATCCACAAAACATCCCTAAAAAATTTCAGGTAAAATGTTCTAGGTTTGTTATTATGTCACATTACAAGAAAGATTTATAAAAAAAAAAAAAAAAAAAAAAAAACACTCAGGCTTCAGTGATATTACTATAACGTTCTCCTAATGTGGCTGAGAGAATGTTCTTTCTTTGTTATCTTTGTTATCTTGAAACATTGTAATAATATTTTATTGAGAACGTTACATAATCTGTTACCTCAACAACATCCACAAAACATCCTCAAAATGCTGCAGATAAAATGTTCTAGCTTTGTTATTAAGTCACATTACATGAACGTTTTATAAAAACATTACACAATCTCAGGCCTCAATGACATCCTTAAAACATTCTCCTAATGTGGCTGAGAGAATGTTCTTCCTTTGTTATCTTGAAACCTCATGCCAGTGTTTTATTGAGAACATTATATAATCTGTTATCTCAACAACATTCTCAAAACATCTTTAAAATCCTCAAAATATCCTCAAAATGTTGCGGATAAAATGTTCTATGTTTGTTAAACCATCACATTAGACGAATGTTTTATTAAAACATTTCATCACCTCGAGCCTCAGTGTTCGTATAACGTTCTACTAATGTGGCTGAGAGAATGTTCTTCCTTTTGTTATCTTGAAACATTGTCACAATGTTTTATTGAAAACATTATATAATCTGTTACCTCAACAACATCCTCAAAATGTTGCAGATAAAATGTTCTATCTTTGTTAGACCATCACATTAGAAAAACTTTTTAAACAAAACATTTGATCACCTCAAGTCTCAATGATGTTCTTATAACGTTCTACTAATGTGGCTGAGAGAATGTTCTTCATTTGTTATCTTGAAACATTGTTAAAATGTGTTTTTGAGAACATCATTTAATCTGTTACCTCAACAACATCCTTAAAATGTTGCGGATAAAATGTTCTATCTTGGTTAGACCGTCACATTAAAAGAATGTTTTAAACAAAACATTTGATCACTTCAAGCCTCTATGATGTTCTTATAACGTTCTACTAATGTGGCTGAGGGAATGTTCTTCATTTGTTATCTTGAAACATTGTCCCAATATGTTTTTAAGAACATTTTATAATTTGTTACCTCAACATCATCCTCAAAACATCCTCAAAATGTTACAGATAAAATGTTCAATCTTTGTTAAACCGTCACATTAGAAGAACGTTTTAAACAAAACATTTGATCACCTTAAGCATGAATGATGTTCTTAGAACGTTCTGCTAATGTGGCTGAGGGAATGTTCTTCATTTGTTATCTTGAAACATTGTGCCAATGTGTTTTTGAGAACATTTTATAATTTGTTACCTCAACGACATCCACAAAACATCCTCAAAATGTTACGGATAAAATGTTCTATCTTTGTTAAACCATCACATTAGAAGAACGTTTTGTTAAAACATTTCATGACCTCAAGCCTCAATGATATTCTTATAACGTTCTAGTAATGTAGCTGAGAATGTTCTTCATTTGTTATCTTGAAACATTGTGCCAATGTGTTTCTGAAAACATTTTATAATCGGTTACCTCAACAACATCCTCAAAGCATCCTCAAAATGTTACAGGAAGAATGTTCTATCTTTGTTAAACTGTCACATTAGAAGAACATTTTAAACAAAACATTTCATGACCTCAAGCCTCAATGATGTTCTTATACTGTTCTACTAATGTGGCTGAGATAATGTTCTTCATTTGTTGTCTTGAAACATTGTCCCAATGTGTTTCAGAGAACATTTTATAATCTGTTACCTCAACAACATCCTCAAAATGTTTTGGATAAAATGTTCTATCTTTGTTAGACCATCACATTAAAAGAATGTTTTAAAAAAACATTTAATCACCTCAAGCCTCAAAGATGTTCTTATAACGTTCCACTTATGTGGCTGAGAGAATGTTCTTCATTTGTTGTCTTGAAACATTGTGCCAGTGTGTTTTTGAGAACATTTTATAATCTGTTACCTCAGCAACATCCTCAAAATGTTGTGGATAAAATGTTTTATCTTTGTTAGACCGTCACATTAGAAGAACATTTCGAACAAAACATTTGATCACCTCAAGTCTCAATGATGTTCTTATAACGTTCTATTAATGTGGCTGAGAGAATGTTTTTCATTTGTTGTCTTGAAACATTGTGTCAATGTGTTTCTGAAAACATTTTATAATCGCTTACCTCAACAACATCCTCAAAACATCCTCAAAATGTTACAGGAAGAATGTTCTATCTTTGTTAAACCGTCACATTAGAAGAACATTTTAAACAAAACATTTCATGACCTTAAGTCTCAATGATGTTCTTATAACGTTCTACTAATTTTATCTTTGTTTACACTTAACGTTATAGGAACATTTTTTTAAATTATAAACATTCTTAGAACATTTTTTAAACATTACAGTAAAATGTTTTCTTTCAAACATTTAAAAATCTTTTACGGAATGTTAGCCAAAGTTCTGAGAACGTTCCCTGCTAGCTGGGATAATTATGCCTGTATTCTTCATGTTATTTTCTGGGAAATGAACAAGGCTTTTTGGAGTCCTGTCAAATTGAAGTGTAATATTGTGACAATTAAATCTCTGAATGAAGATGTTGCATATGCAGTAACTGATAAACATGTCTCAATCACCAAGATGATTTGAGAGCGGAACATGTAAACAGCAGATATGTTATGCTAGCATGAAACAGGTTTTGAAACCTGATGCTGTTTAAGCTTATGTTCTTTTTAAATGTTATTCTTTGACTTTTTAACCATATATTTTATTTATAGGACAGTGCAGAGAGATAGTTTGGGGAGAATGGCATCAAGATATGACAAAACCTGGACTTGAAATTGGGCCATATAAATGAGCATGCTTCGAAAGTTTGCATTTCTTAATATATTTATTTTGAGAGCGGGGATGAGTGACAAACGTCCACTCATTTTTCTTCTCCAAAGGTTTCTTTTACATTTTTGACGATGCAAACTCAATATGCTCTCATTAATAGCACATGCCTAAAATATGTGGGTCTCCAAACAGCTATCGTAAGAAAGAGTGTTTCTTGTATTGCTTAATGTTAATTAACTAATATGCAAAGACTACTTTGGGCTTGACTTTGTATATTCTGGGAATAGTTATTAGATGAGCAGCTGTGTTGAGACTGATGTTTAGCACAATAAATATAGGATGATTTTTATTTAATTAAGAAATTTATCAGACGTTTGAATTTGAATAGCAGCTTAATGAGCTGTAATAGGAATATTAGGTCATTCCAAACATCATTGTTCCACAATGTTGTAAACCTTGTAAATACATTCAGCATTTAGGTGAAAGCAACTCGATTTTTTTTGTTGTTTATGTAAATTTGATTGTGTTCAATCCCTACCCATATATGACATTACGCTTATGCATAAAATAAATAAATAATAATAATAATAATACTAATGATGAATAATGTTTTCCTCTTGTTTTCAGTTGAGTCTCGACTTTATGCTTGCCTTTTATTGTGCTTGCGAATAAAAAGGTTAAGTGAGCAATAATATGAAGGTGCTTTGATCATTCTAAATTAGAGAGCTTTAAACTAACTAAAATAAAACTAACAAGCAAGGTGAAGCCTCACCAATTTTTGTAGACTGAGCAAAAATGAATAATGCGTAAAAAAAAGGAAGTTAGATTTTCTTGCAGCATTTTGGTTTTTTGATTTTATAAAGCTGTTTGTCATATGTTGGCGGCATTCAGTGTGTTTACATTATAAAAACATACTCAAATACTCAAATATTTGCCCAGGAGGAAAATATTGCCCCTTACTAAAGAAGCCAATTTCTGACACTGGTTGTGGAGATTGTTTGGAGATGCAGGAGTAGTTTTGCTCTGTGCCATTTTATTTCCAGACAACTGGGCCCAATCAAAACGTCATCCCTGTGGATTATCACTGTTCATCTGCAGCTGTAAGCACACCAGAACACAAACTCAGCATGTGGAAGATGTGCAACACTCCATTTGTGAATGCTAAGAGGGATTCAGGTTCACCCTGGTAAAAAGATTCTCGGAGGTTGATGTGACAACCATACTAAACTCAAAACATCCTACAACTCTGGATGACAGAAAGGACATGGGGCACACGGTGACCAAGAAAGACTTGCTGGGGAAATCAAGATTAATGTTGGAATGTCAAATCAAATTGGACTTGACTGATAACATCTATTATTAAATATAAATTTGGGTACAATACTTTTTAATGTTTTTGTTTTAGTTTTACTTTTCTTAAATAATATATTTGCACTAATTAGTTTAGACCAGGGGTGTCAAATTCAGTTCCTTGAGGGCCAGAGCCCTGCAGAGTTTAGATTCAACCCTAATTAACCACACCTGGACCAACTAATCAAGTACTTCAGGCTAATTTGAAAATTACATGTTATGTTTGTTGGTGCAGGGTTGGAACAAAACTGTGCAGGGCTCTGGCTCTCCAGGAATTGAGTTTGTCACCCCTGCTTTAGAACTTTAGATCTGGTGTTTTTTTTGTTTTTGTTTTTTTTTACAATATATTTTGTAGTGATAAAGAGATGATATGTTGTTTAAACAACATATTTTTCTCATTAAAACAACTTATTTCTCATAATAATGAGATGTTGTGAGATTAGAATCACCTCAAATAAAGTTTATATATATATATATATATATATCTATGATTTTAACAATATAACATCTCATTATAATGGAAAAAAACCCTCGTTTTTATGACAAAATATGTCGCTGCTAGAAAACATTGTTTTAATAACATTGATATTACAAAAAAATGTAGTTTAATGAGAATAATATGTAATTTTAACAACAAAGCATCTCATTATTATGAGAAAATATAAACAACATAACATCTAATTGAGTAGCAGAAAGATGAAGGTATTATGGAAAGGGTCGTTACATTGTCGACGAGTGCTTGCAGTGTTCAGCCAATCACAATGCACCTGGTCAGTTGGCCAATCAGAGCAGACTGTGCTTGTCAGAAGGAGAGCAATGCACCACCGAAAAATGGGATATTTATATCACAATGTTTCTTATTATTTGCAACTTCTTAAAGGGGTCATATGATGCTTTTTTAAAGATCATTATTTTCTGAATTTGGTGTAACAGAATATGTTGACATGCTTTAATGTTCAAAAAACACATTGTTTTTCAAATACTGTAAATCATTGTAGGTCCTCTGTGCCCCGCCTCTCTCAAACGTGTTGTTTTCTACAAAGTCCCTCCTTCTGACAAGCACAGTCTGCTCTGATTGGCCAACTGACCAAGTGTGATTGGCCGAATACTGCAAGCACTCGTCAGAAATGTAATCTCCTTTCCATAATCGCGAGCTTCATCTTTCAAAATAAATGTAAAGACAGTAAATAATGTCCTTAGTTTTACCATCAGTTCAAGCCCGAAAGGGCCACAGAGTGGCATGACAGACACAGTGAGGAAGCTTGCATTTGTTTGCAGTACTGTTAAGACAGCTGGCTCCACTGTGTGACCCCGTCTCTTTCTCTCATGCACGCACGCACACACACACACACACACACGCAATGTGCAAAAGTCCACATATGTACATTCAATAGCAAATACTTAAACTAATAACAAAGCATACTTACAGTAGCTGTTTCAGAAGATCCAGGCTGTTGTAGCAAAGTTAGAATCACTTCTTCTCTTGGGTTCATGACACAGTCGTCCATAAAATACATCGCTGTTCTATTGTAAGTTATCTTAAAGATTCCTAAATGCATCTTTTCGAAGGCCGAATAAAGTGCTTTTGCTTTCGTCTAGATATACGCAGCATCTCCCTGACATGGCTGCTTTAACACTAACTGCGGTTACTGAAACCATGTCTTATTTCTTTGCGTGAACATTTGGGCGGAATTACACCAATATTTCCACATAGTGACGTAGACACGTAGTGGGAAGTTTGAATAAGCTATTTTAGGGGGACGTGGCAGTCTTAACTTTGATAAAGAATATCTTTTTGGATTTGAGACTTTAGTCTTTGCAACTTTACAAATCTTCTTCATGCACCGAGACCGCATAACACAAATTTGGTTGATTTTTAAATCAGTTCAGCTAAGAGAAAACCTTTTAGCCACCAAAGGCTGTTAGATTTTGCATCTGAAATCAGCAAATGTTGTAATATTACAACTTGTTCATGCTTATTCATGTATTTGGTTAAAATGCCCAATTTAAAATTATTTAATATTGCTTTAATAAGCTAAATATGGCAAATAAAAAGAGGGTCTCTGAAATTAAGCATGTAGATTTTAATTTGTTTGCCCTGTGGGTCACATTTAGCCATACTCACCTCTATTAACTCTGCTCTATCAACTGGTTATGCATCTCCCAATTGTCTCTTCAATCTTTAAAGAATTCCAGGTTTCTTCCTCTCCATTAATTGGATTCTGCCTGCATCATCATCATCATGCCTGAATGACATAGTTTAAGGAAGAAATATCATAACTTTTCAATTACAGACTTTGTAGATGTAATGTGAAAATGTGATAATGGGTTTGAGGATCCAAGTGCAGGTTTTATTTACAAGAGTGGTCAAATCAGGCAGGGTCAATCAACAGCAAACATGTATAATCCAGAAAGAGACAAAAGAGTAATCCAAAAACAGGCAATGGTCATAATCCAGGGTAAACAGTCCAGGGTCAAAACGGGAAGGCAAGGCAAGTCAACAAGGAACTTGGAAACACAGAAAAACACAAAATCTGACCTCAGAAGACTACAGAGAGTAGTCCGGAATGCTGAACAATTCATTGGTACAACCCTCCCTTCCATTCAAGAAATGTACTCATCCAGAGTGAGCAAAAGGGCTGGCAAAATCACTCTGGACCCCTCACATCCAGCACACTTCCTCTTTGAACTGTTGCCATCAGGTCGACGCTACAGAGCTCTGAGCACCAGAACAACCAGGAACAGTAACAGTTTCTTCGGCCAGGCAATCCATCTCATGAACACTTGACAATAACTGTGGAACACACAACACTATTTATACACTCATACACTTATTTATCTATAAAACATACTTAGTCTACAGTGCACATAATATATCTGTACAAAAAAAGCTGTCTATTGTAATATACCTGCGCATACAATTGTCAATTTATATATTGTTATTCCTTACTTGTTCTATTTTTTATTGTTTTATTATCTGTGTTTTTGTTTTGTCGCTGTCATTCTGTTGCACTGCGGAAGCTTCTGTCACGAAAATTAATTCCTTGTATGTGTAAACATATCTGGCAATAAAGCTCATTCTGATTCTGATTCTGATTCTGATCAATAATCAGCAAATTTGTGTGTGGATGAGTGCAACCTTTTTCGGCTGTGTCCCAAAGTTGCGTGTACACACTTTGAAGGGCTCCACCTTTGCAGGATTTCCTAATTGCAACACCAGAGGTTCCCGATTAGTGCTCTGTTGCATAGCAATGGTGTGAGCGGAGCGTTGATGAGAAGACAATCCTGCCAGGATAGGTGGAGCCAGAATTGCTCATTTTTGATTTTATGTTTTACGTCATAATGGAGGAGACGGTGATGTAGGCTACCTCAGGCTTAGCCAAGACTGAGACCAGGTAAGTTACACTGGTTTGCTGCGTCCTTTGTCAGATTACAACTTTAAATGCAGGTACTGGCTTGGAGCTTACTTGAATAATGTAATGGTACATATGAAAAACTACAAAATACACACACAAACACAGCAGTTCAAATGCTGACTGATATCTTACAAAGGTCAGATTTTATGTAGTTTGTTGTCTTGACCATGGTGAGCATATGTAGACAGTTTTGATCTAAAGGATTTTATGATAGTTTGATAGTTTGACTTTGATAGTTGTTTAACAAGGGTGTAGAAGCACCTAACCCTGATTGTAAGCCTAAAACAGATATTTCCTGAAAAGTTATATCTCTATTCTGATTGGTTGATTGAAATGTTGTTCCAGGATCAACAAGGATGTTGATCCAGTAACATTATGTACTTGGTGAAATCACGCTCACCATATATATATATATATATATATATATGTGTGTGTGCAAAAAAGTACCATGGTACTACCATGGTATTCTTAGAAGTGCATTGTAGTTCCATAGAAATGCATATAATGTATGAACATTTATTTTTTTTAAATACCATTACCAGCCTATCAATTTGTTGTTGTTATTTTTATTTAGGTCTATAGTATATTTTATTACTTTTTACTATTTGCATGCTTGTTACAGTATTCTTCATTTTTTTTCCTCTGCAACATCAGAAATATGAAAGTGGCCTGAAGCAGATGTCCCTTATTGTTGTGGCTCCAGAGCAATAAAAACACACTGTCTCTTAGCAGCTTGAGAATTAAAACAACCTGATTAAAGCCTCAGACTTCAGTCCCCACTCATCACGAGTTGACATTGAATTTAGCGATTTAAAATCAGTAGCATTCAAGGGCTCCGACTTGCAAAGTTCCAAGCCAAACTTTGAGTTCAATGAAATTGGGTAATTTCTCAACAGACCGAATCCTCCTGTGGCAGCTGGTAATCATGGTATCATTATCACTGATTCTGTCTCCTGCATCTGTGTGAGTTTTCAAGTGATAGTGAAATTCATGGACAAGTTACCATGATTCAAATGAACTCCTTCATCCCGTAACTGTTGAAACGCTCAATTCAATGAGCAGAAACATTCTCTGAAAGTGTCGCTATGTGGGAGCCGCTGTGCCAGGGACATCCAAAATAATTGGCTCATTGGGGTCTTGCTTTATTTCAAGTCAAGTGATTCAAGGGCAACAGATGTTGCAAAGTTAGAATTGCATGTGTTTGTATGCTAAATTTTATTTGTATTTTTATTTTATTTTTTTTTGTACCAGACACTCATTATTTAATGGATGCTGTGGGTTCACATGTCACATTCGGTGTTCCCATGCACTGATCAAATGGTCGCCATCATTCTCAGCCATGTCTGCATGTTCTATTCTGCTTGTTCTATGGTCTGATTTTTTTTTCTTCTTTTATGCCACTTTTTAATGCCTCAAGCTGCATGAAAATGTAGCTGGATGGCTTGTCTAAATGCATCAGCATATGCTGTTATGATTCCTTAAAGAAAATGGAAAATGGAAAATGAAGGCAGAGGAACTTTTTTTTCCTCACATACAATATAAATTCATCATTTACTGGTAAAATTTTTACAATGTCACAAACATGTTAGATCTGCTCATTCCAATCCTCATATGAAACCATATGCTTTTTTTTATTATTCTTTTTTTTCCATTCTCCACTTTAATTTTTGATATGTGTATAGAAATATCCATCAATCATAATTCTGTCAAGTAAAAATAAATAAATAAATACATACAAAATCACAATTAATGTTCTGTTTGTGTAAATCAAAGCATTATTTGTACAATAATATGTAGACAGTATTTTTAGCTACAATAATGCAACCTAATTGAGGTTGTTATTATTCTTTTTTTATCATTATTTATTTATATATATATATATATATATATATAATACAAATATTGAAAGTTTTGTTCCAGTCAAAAAACATATGACATGCTGTGCCGAGAATCCCATTAATCTAATTGTAGAGAAATCTGCAGAAGCATGAGGTTGTTGTAGCTGGTAAGGTTTTTTTTTTTTCTCTCAATACTTGTTCTTGCAAGTGCACAAGTTTTATGCTGCTATAAGTAGACATATGCTTTTGTTTTAAGTGTCCCAGAAGTAACCATATCAGTGCCTGAGGACATGTGATAGATAGAGGATGGCAATCATACAGCCAAGATCTCATTACTGATGGCTAGTGCGATATTCCATTTGGAACGTGCAGAATATGATCTCAAAGCACAGCCATTTCATGCACCCGCTCCTGAAATGAATACAAACTGGTCATTTGCATGCAGAAGGCATGCCATAACCATTTAAAAAATATGAGTTTAAGAACCAACAAGATGGTCCCATACCATTTCACTATTTCTTGTGCTCATCATGTAAACGAAACGTCTTCCCGACTCTGAGAAATAATAGATCATAGACACACTGTTATGGCAGTTCATATTTGCCCAGGCCTTGTTTCTATTCCACCCCAAAAAAATCTTGATAGAGAATCAAGCCGCTCCATGTTTTCAAAGAAACTTGTGGATGTGTCTTGTCTTGTTTTGTGCACACAGGGATATGCTGATGAACTAATGAATGATAGCTGATATGCAGTCGGAGCGTGTGTGCCGACAATTCAGACATATGCTTTCCCCATTTTGTCTTCGACTCAGTTAAGATCCTCAGTCTAGCAGGTGATCGGTTTGCTTTTGACACGCGGCCAGGCCTCATAAAACTGAGGTTCCCCTTCAGGAACTCGAGCTTCGACCAATAACGCTATGGGAACGCCCTTCAGCGTGACCAGCTCTGAATAAAATGTGTAATCAGTCCAATGAATGGGCGTGACGTCATAGGCTGGTGATGTAGCAAGCCAGGGAGGAATCTCTTGGAGGGAGCCTTCACGAGCGTTCCTAACGGTGCTGGCCCGCTTCTGCCGAGGCAGAGCAGCAGCTGCACTCGTGGGGTTTGGCAGTTGGATCTAGTGGAGGGAATGCAGAAGGGCAAGTCCCTATCTTCTTCCTCACCTGCCAGATCCAGCGCCTGCTCTCTGGGATTGGAAGCGCGCTTCGCCTTCTCGGTCACCACAGTATGAGGAGTTGTTGGAGGTGGTAACTTGCGTGGTAGCCAAGTTAAACATTGATTGGCCCAATGAGGAAAAAAGCCGAAACGCATAAGAGTAAATTACATGAGTGTTTTTTTATGATCTCGGCCACCACCTCTATGCCAGAGCCTTTTTTTCCCCGATCTCCACACCGAAGTGTCAAGATCATGGATGAAACCATTCTCGTCCTATTTATTCATCCTTGTCTCTAATTATTATGGCAATGTGGCAGCATTAGATGAGCATGGTTACATATCGATGCCCTGGGTAGAACAGAAGCTTACGAGATATCTGTCTCCCAACACGGCATCATCATTAAATGCTCCAGTCTTGCCTTCCAAGCTGCTGTGAACTACTTCAGCACTGATTGGCAAAGGGTACACAGCAGGTCAGACTGGTGCATGTCTGCATATGTCTTGTGTTACAGTCATACCAGGCTGCTCTGCTAAAAGGGCTAAAGGAAGGTGAGGAAGTTATAGAGGAAAATATTTCTGAGTTGAGGAAAACCACTGATTTAGCCCTCTGCGCCACCAAGGAGACCGCCCATGTGATTGGGCGGTCCATGGCAGCTCTGGTGGCAGCAGAAAGACATCCATGGTTGACCCAGTCGGATTTAAAAGAGAAAGACTGGGTCTTCCTTATCCTCTTCGATACAAGGAGGCTCGTAAACATTCGGCGGCATTCCAGTGGTTCCTCGCTTGCCATTCTCTAGCTCAGGGGGCTGCTGGGTGTGAGCAGCCCCGGCTGTGTACCAGCTCCTCATACAGAGAGGTGCAAAAAGTGAAAGTCACCTCTCGTGCTCCCCTTCAATGGGATATATTGGAACAAGAAGTAAACACCCTCTTGAGTAAGGAGGCCATTGAGGTGGTCCCTCCTCATGACAAAGAGTCCGGGTTCTACAGCCGATACTTTATTGTTCCAAAGAAGGATGGGGGTTATGTCCAATTTTAGATCTGCACCAGTTAACCTCTTAGCCTGCACCCCGACACCCTCGTCCTGAAAGCCTCTCAACTTGCACGTGTCAGTGTTTATGAATAGATTAAATGAAACGGGACAAATTTAATCTTGACAAACTATGTATCATTATAAAGATCTAAGCCTCAAGCATCGACGACAGATTGCTGTTTTTCAATGGCAAGCTTATAAAGACTGTATTTGCTATATTTGTGTAAGCAGTATACATAAAAAACATGAACATTAGAAACGCTGTACATACCAGATCAGTCGTAATAACGAGTCATCAACACATCCACAGCTGTAAATCACGTTTTACTTAGAAAGGTAAGGCTGAACGACATCTCATGAAGCACGTTTAGTCCAACGAAGCAATAACGATGTAATATGGATCATAATTCTTTTGTTTACGTTTCAGTTCTTCAGCGACAGAACTGTTTGCGTCCGTTATGGAATAACTCACAGTCGGAAACTGCGTCTTGGTAGTAAAAACACGGAATGGTTTTGCAGCATACAGTGTCAAAAATAGAATGAGACAATCCACCGGAAAAAAGAATTAATGAAAGATAGGCGAAAGATAGAATATTTGAATTTTGGCGCTCCCTCATGACGCGCTCTGACGCACCTGTCAGCTGATGGAGGGGGAACTTATAGCGATCGCCCTTTTTCTTTGTTTGTTTTATTTTTCAACAGCTTTTATATATGTGAGTGTTTTATGTTGAATGTGAATGTATCTGCATGATTACCATCTGTTTGAGTGCAAATCAGCCCAAATCAGCTCGCTATTACTGCATGATCACGGCTATCAAAGTGAACGCGTCTATATGAATAGAGAGAGTGGATTATTTACTTTGGCACATTTGTGTTATTACCATCTGTATAAGTGGCCATCAGCACATCAGTACTTATTTGCATCATAATTCATTGTACATGCTGCATTTCTAGCAATCTCATGATTTTCTGTAATTGGCAAACAGTTAAATATTTTTTAATATTTCTTATTATTCTTATTTTTCTTACTCAAATTATTCTTATTGTATTTTTCTAGTGCTCAAATAAATCACTTATATGATGTCTAAGTTTCTGTCTAGTGTTTTATAATTGAAAAAAACTATGCAGTGGTATGTTAACTGACTAAATAGTTTGTAGGAGCCTTAAATGCCAAAAGTATGCGTCTCACGGCATACTTTTGGCATCCCTGCCAGAGTCCGCTTCATTCCTGTGCCTCATTTCACTCCTTCGATCCCATAGCGTTCTCGGACGCAGCGTCTCCTTCCCTTCGGGGATCCATTGTTACATATGCAACCTGGGACATTTTCTTATAAAACCCAGTGCTAGTCTATGTCAGTTTTGTTCGAGATTGGTTTTCAACTTCTCTCACAATAGTTTAGTGATTTCTGAAGGAATGTTAGAAAACAATCATCTAAGATTAGTTTTGCAGCTTTTTATGCTCCAGTAAACATGGGAATTTTATGTTCTAATTCTAATCTCTGTTTGTTTGGTTCAATATAAGCCATTTTACATCAGCAATGTAATATATTTTGAATCCAAAAGGACAGTCTATGAAAAAAAATTCAATCCAGGAGGCAGTTTTATTCAGTGGAAGTTGATCATGAAAAAATTGTTTGGAGGAGTTCCAATTTAAAAGGGACTGGTGGTGTAAAGCAAAAAAGTAAAGAAATTTTAGAGGTAGTGTCACACTATGCTGCCGCAAGAAACACGGAGCCGAGAATAATTGAAAGAGTCTTCATTAACCCAACACAGTCATAAATCCAAACATGGAGAATAGGAGGAAGACAAACGTACTTGACTGGTAGACAAAACTAAACAGAAAGGACAAACACAGGTGTATGGAATGACTAGATTAACGGGGACATGGAACACATGGGAAGAAACTAGACACACCTGGAATCAAATTAACAAACCATGGGAGACAGAAACTGGGTCTCATGGGCAAAAACACACAGACAGGTCCATAATCCTGACAGGTAGAGCATTGCATTTGGTATAATATGTATTGACAAACTGTGCACAACCATTTGAATAACATGTTCTTTAAACTATAGTTCTTTAAATATGTATGTCATTGTGCTTTAAAGACCCCAGACACTAAAACATGTTGATCCAAAGAAACTAATGTTCACTATACCATAAAAAAAAAACAACTGGGAGTGGTAAAATACTATATTTTTGAAATAAATTAGTACTTTTATTTAGCAAGTATGCATTTAGGTGATCAAGTGACAGTAGAGACATGTATAATGTTACAAAAGATTAATATTTAAAATAAATGCTATTCTGTTAAACTTTCTCTTCATCCATAGTCATGGTCGTGGATGAATGGCACAAAAATGGTCCTCAGGATCTCGTCACAGTATCTCTGTGCATTCAAAATGCCATCAATAAAATGCATTTGTGTTTGCTGTCCATATCATAGGCCTGCCCATACCATAACCCCATGGCCACCATGGGCCACTCGATCCACAACATTGACATCAGAAAACCGCTCACCCACATAATGCCATAAATGCTGTCTGCCACCTGCCCTGTTACTAACGTAACCTCGGTTCTCTCTAGAAGAGGGAACGAGTACTGCGTCTTAGCTAAGACGCTACGGGAAAAGTCTATCCGGGAAAAATTATCCTTAATTTTGAATTTTTGTAAAGCGCATTTGCAGCAGTACACAGCCATAGGCGAGACGGCTCGCTCGCTCATTGGCTGCTCTGCGGCAAGTGCACAGCCTATCGAGCGCAGGCTGATGCAATATCAGACGAATAAGGGTGCTTCGCGCTCTTCATGCCACTTCCCGCCGAAACGGGTGTGGCCCAACCCTATAAAAGGAGCTCGAAAAGGCTGAATCACCTGATTTATTTCATCACCGAAGCGAACCAGAGTGAATCGTACGCACGGCAGAGAACGCAGTACTCGTTACCTCTTCTAGAGAGAACCGAGGTTACGTTAGTAACCGAGTACGTTCTCTTACGAGAGTTCTCTTGTACTGCGTCTTAGCTAAGATGCTTCGGGAACCCCATGTAAAACGCCGTGCGCGCAGGGATCACACACCAATAAACCTGAAGCAACGCCCAGGATTTACAGTGCACAGTCACCCGAGGGACTCACAGAGAGTCCAGGACAGGAGAGGGGGGGAGCCCTCCATCCCATATCTAGCAGCACCCGTAGATGCGGCAATATAACATCACACAGTCGAGGCAAGGCCTGACCAATGTGGCAATGCGGGTCTTACGCAATACTGCCCATATAACAGTCGGCAGCGCATAATGCTCACGAAACTCAGAATTCCCATCAGGGCCCTGATTCGGCTATACCGACAGCAGCCTTGCTTGCAAGGCGGGAACCTCTAGGTTATAGAACCTGATAAATGCAGACGGCGAGGCCCAACCTGCCGCCATACATATATCCTGCAAGGAGATCCCAGTAGACCACGCCCACGATGAGGCGACGCCCCTTGTGGAATGTGCTCTGACGCCCAGTGGGCAGTGAAGGCCCCTGGAAGCGTAAGCTAACGCTATGGCATCAACTATCAATCTGGATAAAGTCTGTCTCGAAACAGCCATTCCCTTGGAACGTCCACTGAACGAGACCAACAGCTGCTCAGTCTGTCGAAAGACAGCGGAGCGAGACACATAAGCTCTTAAAACTCTAACAGGGCAAAAAAGACTCGAGTCTCCATCATCTCCTGACACCGACAGGGCAGACAGGGCAATAACCTGAGCCCGAAATGGCGTGTTGAGGGACTTCAGCACATAACCGTGCCTAGGTTTGAGTATGACCCTTGAGTCATTAGGCCCAAACTCCAAGCACGACAGGCTCACAGAGAGCGCGTGCAGGTCACCCACACGCTTCACTGAAGCGAGAGCCAACAAAAATACTGTTTTGAACGACAGATGCTGGAGGCTAATCGATTGGATAGGCTCAAAAGGGGGACCCTTCATGGCCTCCAAAACCGCCGCGAGGTCCCATATAGGGACTGACGGAGGTCTGGGAGGATTCAGCCTCCTAGCTCCTCTAAGGAAGCGGATGACCAAATCGTTCCTTCCTATTGACTGACCGAGCGCTGTTTCAGAAAACACTGCGATGGCCGCACATAAACTTTGAGCGTGGATGGGGCTCTGCCCTTATCCAACAGCTCCTGTAGGAAGGAGAGAACCTCCGTCACCTCACAACTAAGGGGTGAACATCCCCGAGCCGTGCACCAGCTGGAGAACACCAACCACTTCGAGGAATACAGCCATCGTGTTGACGGAGCTCTAGCCTGAGTGATGGTATTTAGCACTCCCACTGAGAGATCAGCGGGTAAACCGTTGAGCGCCCACACATGGAGGGACCACAACTCCGGTTGAGGGTGCCAAATCAAGCCCCTGGCCTGCGAGAGGAGGTCACTCCTCAACGGCACTGGCCATGGGGCGATGTCTGCTAACTGCATCAAATCTGGGAACCATGGTTGGTTCGTCCAAAAAGGTGCTACAAGCAGTATTGAACATCTCGTTTCTCTCACCCGTTCTATCACCTGCGGAAGGAGGGAGACGGGAGGGAAAGCATAAAGGGGGCAGCACGGCCATCTCCATGACAGCGCGCTTTCATCCTTGGAAAAGAACGCGGGGCAGTGAGCGTTTTCGTGGGACGCGAAGAGGTCCACCTCCGCCCTGCCAAATCTCTCCCACAACAGCCGGACTGTTTGCGGGTGTAGAGACCATTTGCCCGTGGGAATGTTGCTTCTGGACAGCCTGTCTGGACCCAGATTCTGTAGCCCAGGCACATGAACTGCCCTCAGCGAGCGCAAGTTGCGCTGAGCCCAAACCAGGAGGCGTTCTGCCAACCTGCACAGGTTTCGGGACCCGAGACCGCCCTGGCGATTTCTGTAGGACACCACAGACATGTCGTCCGAGCGGACTTAGACGTGGTGTCCCTTGATTCGGAGACAAAAGCGCATCAGCGCGTTCTCCACTGCCAGCATTTCCAGACAGTTGATATGTTGGAGCCTTTCCCGTTCTGACAACAGGCCAAAGGACGGTCTGCCCTCGAGCAGCGCTCCCCATCCCGAAGTGGAGGCGTCCGTCGACACCATCTTCATTTTCGAGGAAGTCCCCAGGCTTACACCTGATTGGTACCAGTCGTTTGCTGTCCAGGGTTTCAGGGCTGTAACGCAGCCCTGATTGACCTTGATACGCAGTCGACCAGATACCCGCGCTTTCAGCCAGAACTGCAGGGAGTGCATGCGGAGCAGGCCCAACTGCAGAACCGGAGATGCTGAGGCCATGAGACCCAGCATCCTCTGACATTCTCTGAGCGAAACGGTCGCGCCGCAGCGGAGAGAACTCGCCGCGCGCTGAATGCCCAACGCGCGCTGTGGTGACAGCCGCGCCGTCATGGAACGTGAGTCCAGAGCTAAACCCAAAACAGTATCGTCTGACTGGGGTTCAGCGACTCTTCGTCCAGTTGACACTGAGACCGAGTTTCTCGAGGTGATCGAGTAAAACAGCCCTGCGTTCCACGAGCTCCGCTCGTGATTGAGCCAGAATCAGCCAGTCGTCCAAATAGTTCAGCACTTGCATGCCTCTGAGTCTGAGAGGAGCGAGCGCTGCGTCCATGCACCTCGTAAACGTACGAGGAGCTACGGACAAGCTGAACGGCAGGACTGCAAACTGGTATGCCTGGCCCTCGAAGGCGAATCTCAAATATCGCCTGTGACTTGACGCCATCTGTATTTGAAAATACGCGTCCTTCAGATCTATTGACATGAACCAGTCTCCTCTGCGAATATGCGCAAGGAGCTTCCTGGTCGTAAGCATTCTGAAACTGCGTTTCACCAATGCCTTGTTCAGCTGTCTTAGATCCAGTATGGGCCTGAGACCCCCGTCTCTCTTGGGCACTAGAAAGTATCTGCTGTACAGCCCCCCCTCGCTTTGAGCTTGAGACACAGGCTCTACAGCCCCTCTGCTCAACAGTTTTGATATTTCGGCCCGAAGTATGCGTGCTACTTCTGTTTTGACCGTGGTTTCGACGCACGCTAAAAAGCGCGGAGGGCGTCGAAAAAAACTGTAGCGAGTAGACTCTCCTTATAATGCCTAGCACCCAATCCGAAACCCCTGGAAGCGCTGAATATGCATCTGCATGAATGGCTAAGGGCTGGATGCGAAGCGCGCTCTGTTGACTGACGCCTGTGGCATTTGAGGCGGGGAACGCGCTGATCACAGCGGGCAGATCGCTCCTCCTCGACCCCATCCCGGCGCTTAACCGATTGAGGGAGGGCTGAGCGGGTCCCGTGGGACTCGTGATGTCTGCGAGTAACTGTGGGCTGCAAGTGTGCACATTTACTGCTTTACTCGCTGTCTGCCTGGGCAGAGCGTACGTGCACGGGTTTCGTTTTTACAGAAACCACGCGCCGTGTGTGACATAGTGTTTGTGGGCACTGAGGAGTGGGCACGTTTACTATGTGGAGCGCGTGACTGATCTGAGTCGATCTTATAGGCGCGAGCCCTGTGTGCAGGGCTGTGTTTACATGTGGAGATGGGCACTGAGGAGTGGGCATCGTCACTACATTTATAGCACCATCGGCCGTGGCCGGACGAACGTGCACCGGTTTCGTTTTTACAGAAACCACATGACACGTGTGACATAGTGATTGTGGGCACTGAGGAGTGGGCACGTTTACTATGCAGTGCGCGCGATCGACTTGAGTCGCTTTTATGGGCGCGAGCCCTGTGTGAAGGGCTGTGCTTATATGTGGAGATGGGCACTGAGCAGTGGGCATCGTCACTACATTTATAGCACCATCGGCCGTGGCCGGACGAACGTGCACGGGTTTCGTTTCTACAGAAACCACATGACGCGTGTGACATAGTGATAGTGGGCACTGAGGAGTGGGCACGTTTACTATGCAGTGTGCGCGATCGACTTAAGTCGCTTTTATGGGCGCGAGCCCTGTGTGAAGGGCTGTGCTTATATGTGGAGATGGGCACTGAGCAGTGGGCATCGTCACTACATTTATAGCACCATCGGCCGTGGCCGGGACACCAGAAATTACACTCTTTTGGGAAATAACTGGGTAGCCGTGATAACGGTTTTTGTGTGCAGGCAAGCGGGCAACTGTGGAGGCTTGCGCGTTGCAGAAAACGCTGAGACAGTCACAATTCCTGGAACTGAAACAGCGGCGCGCTTGGGTGAGAGCTCGGCCACAGCGGAACTCGTACACCGGCGCTTCGATGAAGCAGCCATCGTGTGCAGTGCAGACGCAGCCTGCTTAGCAGCAGAAGATTCGCGCGAGCAGAGGTGACATCATGCAGCAGGCTTTAGATGGCAACACCGCTTTCGTCCGCCGTCCAGCAGAGGGCGGACAAAGGTGCGTCGCTATCGCCTGTTCCACCGGCGGAAGTGACTGGTAGTTCCTGTTTTTAGCATCATCCAGTGTGGAGAATGCTAGTGAGACAGACGAACGAGTTCGCGCTGAATATGGAGCGTTCCAAGCCTTTGCCACCTCTTCGTGAAGCTCAGGAAGAAATGAGGCGGGCTTTGAGAAGTACGCTCATCCGAAAGGAAACTTCCATCCAGCCGGGAACTGACATCGAGAAGGAGCCGAGGCGAGTGCTCACGTTGGCCGCGACGAGTCTCGGCCTCGAGTGGTCTGCACCAGCGCCCCCCATCTCGATGTCAGCTCGTTTGCTGGGCTTCTGAGCAGAAGGCGCGAGATCCTCTGAGCTCGCCCAGCCCTCACTGTCCGAAGCTAGCAGAGTGCGGCGCCTCAGCGCAGCGGAGAATGCAGGCTCAGAGAAAAGGCCAAGCGAGTCCTCAGAGTCACCATGGCAACAGCTCGCAGTGAGGGCATCCGCCGTCAGCGAGCGCGAGCGCTGCATGATCTTCACCCAGGCAGGAGACACAGATGACGTACCGGTCTCCCTCGCAGAGTGGGGCTCTGACGAGCCGCAGGAAGGCATCTTAAAAAACACGCAAGCTCTTTTACGAGTGTGTGTCGCAGGGCGAACATACACACACGCATAAAGAACAGTAGGATATAACAGAATTGAAAGGATATGTGGACAGCAGGAACGGCAGTGGAAGGCGGCGAAGGCCAGCAGCTTCAGCTTCAGAAGTGGCTCGTCCCGCTGAGATGCCTATCAGATGGCGCTTGCTTCATTCGTGATCCAGCGATGCGTGAGCTTCGCTGAAGAGATGAAAAATCAGGTGAGTCAGCCTTTTCGAGCTCCTTTTATAGGGTTGGGCCACACCCGTTTTGGCGGGAAGTGGCATGAAGGGCGCGAAGCGCTCTTATTGGTCTGATATTGCATCAGCCTGCGGTCGATAGGCTGTGCACTTGCCGCAGAGCAGCCAATGAGCGAGCGAGCCATCTCGCCTATGGCTGTGTACTGCTGCAAATGCGCTTTACAAAAATTCAAAATCAAGGATAATTTTTTGCTTCAGTATTTCGTGAAAAGAGACTTTTCCCGTAGCGTCTTAGCTAAGACGCAGTACGAGAGAACTCTCGTAAGAGAACCAGGTTTAATCCATGAAGAGAACACCAAAGTACCAGACACCATTGAAAGTGAGCATTTGGCCACTCAAGTTCGTTATGACATTTTAGTGCAATGGTTGATTGACAGGTGATCAGGGAGTCCTTCGCTGTTGCCTTTGAGAAAATTAGGGTGGATTTGCATTTTCACCACAAATATTTCTGGCTGTTAGGCTCCATTTGCCTATTTATTTAGTGCTTGGATAACCCGTGATGGATGTTAACATCAGTTGTAAAGGGTTTTAGGGGTAGTTAATGGTTACAGTAAAGAATAGAATTAGTAATTTGTTGACTAATAGGAATAATGTTCTAGGACCAACAAGGGTGTTGACTGGGTTGCAAAAGCTCCATTTTCTCAACAGCTAAGACAGAACAGTGTCCTTTTATAGTGTCTAAATGCTCTTATAGATCACTGTCTGTGTTTAATCTCCTGCACAATAGCATTTGCTTCTGAAAATCTGACTGGAGCCAGAGTTTGAAATGGCCCATTGGCGACTTAATGGCGTGTAAAAAGAGAAACAGGACACCGAACTGTGAGGTGCCATGCTCTTTTCAAATGGTGAATACATGTAATACTTTGGATACTTTGATACTGGATTTTGTTTACTTGTGCTTGCTCTACTCCATCAACTCACTCGGCAGTCTGAGAAATCTCTCAGTATGTGTCTCCATCACCATTCACAACATTTGTAGTTAAAGCAATAAGTTTCATTAAACAGTTGCATCACATTAGCATGCATTTCAGAATAAAAAAAAATCATATTCATCTACAGCTTTAGAAGAGGTGTTGGGAGTAAAACCTTAATGGACATTTTTTATTGATGTTTGGTCAAGACAAATAGATGGAAGCTCACCTGAAATGCCAATCACGCACATTTAGATTTGAACTCTTGGAAGAAATTAAGACATTTAGTTGCAGTTTTTTTTTTTTTTTATGATGCATATCCAGGAAGTTCCATTGTAGTTCATAGAGAATTAAAAAATATATATAATTCAAAAGTTTTGGGTCAGTATTCTTTCTTTCTTTCTTTCTTTCTTTCTTTCTTTCTTTCTTTCTTTCTTTCTTTCTTTCTCTTCCCAATTAAACTAAATAAAAGTGACAGTAAAGACATTTATATTGTTACAAAAAATATATTTAAATAAAATATGTTCTTTTGAACTTTGCATTTACTAAAGAATCATGAGGAAAAACTATGTTGTGGGTTTTACAAAAATTTTAAGCAGCACAACTATTTTCAGTATGTATAAAAATAAAAATTTGAAAATACGCGTCCTTCAGATCTATTGACATGAACCAGTCTCCTCTGCGAATATGCGCAAGGAGCTTCCTGGTCGTAAGCATTCTGAAACTGCGTTTCACCAATGCCTTGTTCAGCTGTCTTAGATCCAGTATGGGCCTGAGACCCCCGTCTCTCTTGGGCACTAGAAAGTATCTGCTGTACAGCCCCCCCTCGCTTTGAGCTTGAGACACAGGCTCTACAGCCCCTCTGCTCAACAGTTTTGATATTTCGGCCCGAAGTATGCGTGCTACTTCTGTTTTGACCGTGGTTTCGACGCACGCTAAAAAGCGCGGAGGGCGTCGAAAAAAACTGTAGCGAGTAGACTCTCCTTATAATGCCTAGCACCCAATCCGAAACCCCTGGAAGCGCTGAATATGCATCTGCATGAATGGCTAAGGGCTGGATGCGAAGCGCGCTCTGTTGACTGACGCCTGTGGCATTTGAGGCGGGGAACGCGCTGATCACAGCGGGCAGATCGCTCCTCCTCGACCCCATCCCGGCGCTTAACCGATTGAGGGAGGGCTGAGCGGGTCCCGTGGGACTCGTGATGTCTGCGAGTAACTGTGGGCTGCAAGTGTGCACATTTACTGCTTTACTCGCTGTCTGCCTGGGCAGAGCGTACGTGCACGGGTTTCGTTTTTACAGAAACCACGCGCCGTGTGTGACATAGTGTTTGTGGGCACTGAGGAGTGGGCACGTTTACTATGTGGAGCGCGTGACTGATCTGAGTCGATCTTATAGGCGCGAGCCCTGTGTGCAGGGCTGTGTTTACATGTGGAGATGGGCACTGAGGAGTGGGCATCGTCACTACATTTATAGCACCATCGGCCGTGGCCGGACGAACGTGCACCGGTTTCGTTTTTACAGAAACCACATGACACGTGTGACATAGTGATTGTGGGCACTGAGGAGTGGGCACGTTTACTATGCAGTGCGCGCGATCGACTTGAGTCGCTTTTATGGGCGCGAGCCCTGTGTGAAGGGCTGTGCTTATATGTGGAGATGGGCACTGAGCAGTGGGCATCGTCACTACATTTATAGCACCATCGGCCGTGGCCGGACGAACGTGCACGGGTTTCGTTTCTACAGAAACCACATGACGCGTGTGACATAGTGATAGTGGGCACTGAGGAGTGGGCACGTTTACTATGCAGTGTGCGCGATCGACTTAAGTCGCTTTTATGGGCGCGAGCCCTGTGTGAAGGGCTGTGCTTATATGTGGAGATGGGCACTGAGCAGTGGGCATCGTCACTACATTTATAGCACCATCGGCCGTGGCCGGGACACCAGAAATTACACTCTTTTGGGAAATAACTGGGTAGCCGTGATAACGGTTTTTGTGTGCAGGCAAGCGGGCAACTGTGGAGGCTTGCGCGTTGCAGAAAACGCTGAGACAGTCACAATTCCTGGAACTGAAACAGCGGCGCGCTTGGGTGAGAGCTCGGCCACAGCGGAACTCGTACACCGGCGCTTCGATGAAGCAGCCATCGTGTGCAGTGCAGACGCAGCCTGCTTAGCAGCAGAAGATTCGCGCGAGCAGAGGTGACATCATGCAGCAGGCTTTAGATGGCAACACCGCTTTCGTCCGCCGTCCAGCAGAGGGCGGACAAAGGTGCGTCGCTATCGCCTGTTCCACCGGCGGAAGTGACTGGTAGTTCCTGTTTTTAGCATCATCCAGTGTGGAGAATGCTAGTGAGACAGACGAACGAGTTCGCGCTGAATATGGAGCGTTCCAAGCCTTTGCCACCTCTTCGTGAAGCTCAGGAAGAAATGAGGCGGGCTTTGAGAAGTACGCTCATCCGAAAGGAAACTTCCATCCAGCCGGGAACTGACATCGAGAAGGAGCCGAGGCGAGTGCTCACGTTGGCCGCGACGAGTCTCGGCCTCGAGTGGTCTGCACCAGCGCCCCCCATCTCGATGTCAGCTCGTTTGCTGGGCTTCTGAGCAGAAGGCGCGAGATCCTCTGAGCTCGCCCAGCCCTCACTGTCCGAAGCTAGCAGAGTGCGGCGCCTCAGCGCAGCGGAGAATGCAGGCTCAGAGAAAAGGCCAAGCGAGTCCTCAGAGTCACCATGGCAACAGCTCGCAGTGAGGGCATCCGCCGTCAGCGAGCGCGAGCGCTGCATGATCTTCACCCAGGCAGGAGACACAGATGACGTACCGGTCTCCCTCGCAGAGTGGGGCTCTGACGAGCCGCAGGAAGGCATCTTAAAAAACACGCAAGCTCTTTTACGAGTGTGTGTCGCAGGGCGAACATACACACACGCATAAAGAACAGTAGGATATAACAGAATTGAAAGGATATGTGGACAGCAGGAACGGCAGTGGAAGGCGGCGAAGGCCAGCAGCTTCAGCTTCAGAAGTGGCTCGTCCCGCTGAGATGCCTATCAGATGGCGCTTGCTTCATTCGTGATCCAGCGATGCGTGAGCTTCGCTGAAGAGATGAAAAATCAGGTGAGTCAGCCTTTTCGAGCTCCTTTTATAGGGTTGGGCCACACCCGTTTTGGCGGGAAGTGGCATGAAGGGCGCGAAGCGCTCTTATTGGTCTGATATTGCATCAGCCTGCGGTCGATAGGCTGTGCACTTGCCGCAGAGCAGCCAATGAGCGAGCGAGCCATCTCGCCTATGGCTGTGTACTGCTGCAAATGCGCTTTACAAAAATTCAAAATCAAGGATAATTTTTTGCTTCAGTATTTCGTGAAAAGAGACTTTTCCCGTAGCGTCTTAGCTAAGACGCAGTACGAGAGAACTCTCGTAAGAGAACCAGGTTTAATCCATGAAGAGAACACCAAAGTACCAGACACCATTGAAAGTGAGCATTTGGCCACTCAAGTTCGTTATGACATTTTAGTGCAATGGTTGATTGACAGGTGATCAGGGAGTCCTTCGCTGTTGCCTTTGAGAAAATTAGGGTGGATTTGCATTTTCACCACAAATATTTCTGGCTGTTAGGCTCCATTTGCCTATTTATTTAGTGCTTGGATAACCCGTGATGGATGTTAACATCAGTTGTAAAGGGTTTTAGGGGTAGTTAATGGTTACAGTAAAGAATAGAATTAGTAATTTGTTGACTAATAGGAATAATGTTCTAGGACCAACAAGGGTGTTGACTGGGTTGCAAAAGCTCCATTTTCTCAACAGCTAAGACAGAACAGTGTCCTTTTATAGTGTCTAAATGCTCTTATAGATCACTGTCTGTGTTTAATCTCCTGCACAATAGCATTTGCTTCTGAAAATCTGACTGGAGCCAGAGTTTGAAATGGCCCATTGGCGACTTAATGGCGTGTAAAAAGAGAAACAGGACACCGAACTGTGAGGTGCCATGCTCTTTTCAAATGGTGAATACATGTAATACTTTGGATACTTTGATACTGGATTTTGTTTACTTGTGCTTGCTCTACTCCATCAACTCACTCGGCAGTCTGAGAAATCTCTCAGTATGTGTCTCCATCACCATTCACAACATTTGTAGTTAAAGCAATAAGTTTCATTAAACAGTTGCATCACATTAGCATGCATTTCAGAATAAAAAAAAATCATATTCATCTACAGCTTTAGAAGAGGTGTTGGGAGTAAAACCTTAATGGACATTTTTTATTGATGTTTGGTCAAGACAAATAGATGGAAGCTCACCTGAAATGCCAATCACGCACATTTAGATTTGAACTCTTGGAAGAAATTAAGACATTTAGTTGCAGTTTTTTTTTTTTTTTATGATGCATATCCAGGAAGTTCCATTGTAGTTCATAGAGAATTAAAAAATATATATAATTCAAAAGTTTTGGGTCAGTATTCTTTCTTTCTTTCTTTCTTTCTTTCTTTCTTTCTTTCTTTCTTTCTTTCTTTCTTTCTTTCTTTCTTTCTCTTCCCAATTAAACTAAATAAAAGTGACAGTAAAGACATTTATATTGTTACAAAAAATATATTTAAATAAAATATGTTCTTTTGAACTTTGCATTTACTAAAGAATCATGAGGAAAAACTATGTTGTGGGTTTTACAAAAATTTTAAGCAGCACAACTATTTTCAGTATGTATAAAAATAAGAATTTTTTCTTCAGCAGATGACACTAAACACTGGAGTAATGATGCCTTTCATCCTTTCATCACATGGATAACTTACATTTTAATACAGTATATTAAATATCATTCAAATCTGACTTTTCCAGGTTTTAAGTGCTATAAACAGGTCCCCGGTGCATCTACCAACCAAGCAAACATTAAAGATTAACCCAGTAACTTTGTTTGGTAAGCCTTTTTCTGCAAGCATCTGAGAAAATGACTGCGTACGATTTCGCTCCCTCTGAGATGTGGCAAAGGGATCTTATTATAATATTACCGCCCCTGGCTTGCTTAGTTGGGGTCACTTCATCTACAGTGATATCGTTGACTTGATTGCAAATGATTGCACAGACACTATTTAAACTGAACAGTGATGACATAACTGAATTCAATGATGAACTGCCTTTAACTGTCATTTTGCATTATTGACACACTGTTTTCCTAAGGAATGTTGTTCAGTTGCTTTGATGCAATGTATTTTGTTTAAAGCGCTATAAATAAAGGTGACTTGACTTGACTTTAATCTGTAAGTTTACACCCACGGTGCCGTCATTTTGATTTTGCAAGCAACAATGGTGTACCAGTTCTAATATACTGTACTGTAATGGTGCAACTCTATTCTGGAAAAGGGGATGGAGAGCAGCAGCTCATTTGCATTTAAAAAACACAAGCCGAGAAAAAAAAAAAAAAAAACGCTTGTTTCTGCTTCCACTCAAAATAGGCATTTTCAAAATGATTTAATAAATGATCTGTGGAGAATTTTGAGCTGGAACTTTACAGACACATTCTGGGCACACCAGAGACTTATATTACATATTGTAAAAAGGGGCATAATATTTCCTCTTTTAATATATGTAATGTATTAAAATATTCACAATATACAAATTTTCAACTGTTCTTTTTGATCAAATAAATCAAATCAAATAAATGTGGTCTTGGTCAGCATAAAATCAAAAAAAAAAAAAAAAACCTTTCCAATGCTTAGACCAACCCCACAACAGTTTTTGTTTGTTTATTTTTTGTTTTTTACAAACATTTTGGAAATTGTATTAGCATTTTAATATTTACGCCCAACACTTTAAATGTGATAAATGTGCCCAAACTGCTTTCTACTGTAAGTAGGTGAAATTAATCTGGGCTGCAGAATGTATATTTAAATGAAGTTATAACTTAATTTGCATAAATCTTTAGTTAATTGTGCTCAACAATGTATATCAAATGCAAATAAACAGCTGTTCATACAGATTATTTTTAGTGTTGTGCAGAACTTTGTGTGAAAAGTCTGGAAGGGTAAAATAAAATAAAAAATTATTTCCATTTTGGAAAGCAAAGTAATTTTTGCATTAAACCATTTCAGCATCTATATAAATATGATACTTTATCTGACATTTACAATTGAATATTAGGTTCAGCTTATGAAAAATCCAACTTTGTGTCCTTTCAGTATGCGGATGGCCAAATTAAGCATTCACGGAGTAGCGCATAATCACATTATACATTACACTATTGTGATGCTCGAGATTAAAAGTCAAACACTTTTCCAAATTAGAGGCGACAAAAGTTTTAAACCCCTTTCGCTGTCACTGTGCGTGTACCTCGGGGAGACACTGATGTGTGCAATATGTTTACCTTGAGATGACTGCCCCCTCTTTAATATTCAACAAATCTAATTTGCAAAGCATACAAGGTAGCACCTGTTCTACTTGGGCTAGCAGACTGTTGTCACAAATTATAAGCTTTGGGGAAATAAAGTATATGAACCGAAGCTCTGACAACTAAGGAATGGCTTAGTGCCCTGAAACACTTTAAGAACTCTATGAAACTTTAAGCATAGGATGATGTACATAAAGTCTGCCTATGAACTACTATTTAAACGAGTATTATGTCCCTAATCCTCAGAATTAAAGTAAAGCCATGCTCGCTAATTAGTTGTATATCCAGTGTATATGGTGTGGATCATGTTCTGGAAGTTTTTAAAACTGGGAAGTTTGTCCCTGTTTGCAGTTGAAACTTTGCAGTTTCCTGTTTCACTTTACTCACACATCAAAACTTTCTCTTAAGGTTCTTAGACTTTGTAAATTTCTCATGTGTAATGCTTCAAGCATGTAGTTAGTTGGGTTTGAACTCTTTTTATGTGCACTGCTCATTGTAATGTGTAGGATAAGGATAATTTAGCTTTGGCATTTGTTCGCTTTTCTTGTATATTCTCACATGCTGTCTTTCATGCTCACTTGAAATAGGGATTGTTATTTCCATGAAGGTTTTTCAGAGATTGATTTGGGTGATGCTTTAATTGCCTGCTAATTTTGCATGAAGATGTAGAATCCCAGAGGATTTTTTGGTTTTGTATTTTTTATTTATTCGTCACCACCTGTTGTTTGGCATGTATCATTTTTATTGTATTTAATTTTTTAAATGAAAGGGAAAAACTCATTAATTCATAAAAATGTGTACTTGTGAACTAGGCCTTAACCCTCGGGGCTTCTTCGTAAATGGGTCACACTTAGCTTCCTCCCGCCCGAAAACGGGCGAAGCCTTAAAATTGTACTTTACTTTTTCCCAGGATAACCAATCAAATATATTTTTGTTCTATAATGTTTTCTGATTATTATTTAGAATTTTTAGATTTTTTTATGATACTTTGCATTAATTATATAATTTTTATGAGCTATTTTTTCCATTAGAATTAATATATCATTTTTTATTTTATATTTATAAAAAAAAAAAAATTCAATAAATGCAGCATTTCACATCAAAATAGAGTGCCAGCCTAAAAAAAATGTTCCAGGAGAAGAACTTAATCTAGTGGCTTTAAAAAATAGCCACTTTTGTGTAATGTCCTGTACCAGCCTGTAGGCTGTCTATAGCTTCCTATATATCCTATATAGAAAGGCTTTTTGATTCCTTTTGTTGTTTTAGACATGATTTCTCTATCTTATTCGTTTTTTTTTTTATTTAGATATACATTTAGATATTCTAAAAGATGATTACTTTATTTTCTTAACAAAAATGTTTAGATAAGTATCAGGTTTTGCATTATGATTACAATCAAACTATAGCATTTGGTTAGAAAGGGAACACAATGTGTGTGTGTGTGTGTGTGTGTATGTGTGAGTGAATGTTTGTGTGTGTGTGTGTGTGTGTGTGTGTGTTGCATTTGAGCGAGAGTCTCTTTTTGTATTTTTTATTTATTTATTTTTGCATATTCTCAAAATTTGCTGTTGCAGTCTTACCAGTCTCTCTCTTTCTCTCTCTCTCTTTCTCTCTCTCTCTCTCTCTGTCTCTGTGTGTGTGTGTGTGTGTGTGCATTTGAGCAAGTTTTTTTTTTTCATTTATTGATTTTATGTGGAATATTCTACAAATTTGCAAATTTGCTGTTGCAGTCGCCAGTTTATCTGTGTATGTGTGTGTGTGTTTGTGTGCGTGGGTGTGTGTGTGTGTGGGGGGGGGGGGGGATCTTATTTGCACTCTTGATGTTCTAGAGTGTCACCCCTTCATTGCTGTACACTTTTTTTCAGCACAGTTGCTGATCTGTAGCTTGTACCACCAAAAGTTTCTCTGAGTTTTCCTATTTTTTCGTATTTCCCATTCATTTCCTATGTCGCCCGTTTTCGGGCGGGAGGAAGCTAAGTGTGACTTTTTTTTTTACGACCCTTTAACATATCAGAATCATCTCCTTGATTTTTTTGTGTGCTCATATAGGTAATACAACAAAAGTCACCAAGTTTCATCCCCATCCGATGAAGCAAAAAAATTAAACATTTCAAAACGTTCAAGTTTTCGCCCGTTTTCGGGCGAAGAAGCCCAGTCTAGTTCTCATGTGTTTTATTTTAGTGTCAACTTTGTCATGGCATGAGTGATTTTATGCAACCATTCAAAAGTTTGCTGTCTGAAATATTATTATTATATTATTATATATAAATTATATATAACCACTTTCCATATATATATATATATATATATATATATATATATATATATATATATATATATATATATATATATATATATAATATATGAAAATCAAGCCCTCATGTTAAATCAAGCCCGTACATAATTATGTTATTACTGCACTATTTGCTATCTACATTGTGAAAAGCACTATATAAATAAAACTGCATTGACTTTCTCCTATTTAGCACACATATCTTTGTACACAGTTCTGGTGATTTTATTTTGTAGTTGAATGTTCAATGAAGTGTACAACATGTAGTTTTCCTGTCTGCAACATGCTTCCTCATCCTGCTATTAAGTGCTGTATTTCATGAGCGACCTTGCACTGTCCTGATCGTTTCTAATGTTATAGAAACCTGTCTATATTGATCGGGTGTTTATTCTTGTTCTGTCACGACTGGTGCCTCTGTGTTGTCATTTGTAAATCGCCTGCACAATTTCCCAATGTCAGGCACATCTGCGATCTGGATGTAGTACCTCCCGTGGCTTGTCTTTTTGCCTCCTTCCATCTTCCGGATGTACTGAAGTGGAATTGTCAGTGTATTATGAGATCTCGACATTGGCAGCTTCCATTTATTGTTGGCCAGTTTTATATGAAGGTAAATCAGTAGCAAAACTCGAGAGGTTGAAGATCTGATTTTGAGAACTTGTCATATTAATATTTGTATTTGTAAGTTAAAATTTACACTCACAGCTCTGATGTGAAAAGCTGAATCTTTCAATTTGCACACACAGACAATGATCAAAACACCCGTGTTTTGAATTGGAAGATGTAGATTAATAGATACAAATGTGTAGAATGACATTCACACAAAGAAAATGACATACACATGTTTACGACATATTTACTTTTGCACTTTACTTCAGTTTCGCTGCACAACGTCAAGTCGGCACTTACAACCTCTCAGATCTGGAAGTACAAGTTCAAAACCTAGCGCTCTGACTTTTGCTACTCTTTTTGCGGTATTCTGTTGCAAAACTCACTTGTGCACTTGTATATGCAGATGTGAGAGAGAAGAGCTGGGGGCGGGGCTTTGGTGCGAATGAAGACATTTTATTGGTCGATGCCCGACCAATGAACAACGCCAATTGTTTTCACTGAATATCCTTAGCTTTGACAGGATTTTAAGACACTGCATTCATTTTGCCATTCAGGTATTATCTAGTAGACAAATAATGCAACATATTTTATATGTATATCCCACTGCATATCACTCTACCAGAGTTGCAATATAATGCTGTTTTTATTATTTTTATGTTTTGTAAAAATAATTTTAACTTCTTCATTGGGTTAAATTCCTAATTTGCTTGTCAGTAATGAACCTTTTTAAATGCAACATTATTATTATTATTTTTTTTTATAAAAATCGAGTGTTTAATAATGTCTAAATGTACATTAAACAGCAAAACCTAAAAATAAGCACTTATGACCAGAAATACTGTTTTGAACAACTAGTAGAGCTAAATACATGTATTTATTAAACATCAACAAGGCCATCTAGTGTTTAAGCAATGGAATTGCATATGAATATTATCTTTCTGGCCATCAAATGCCTCTAATTTAAAGCGTGCCTCTTTGCACTGGAATTTAAACCTAAATACTACAGTTATTGTAGTATAAATAATAACCATATTAGAAAATGTTATATTTCAAATGGTCATTCATGGACCATAATTATTGCGCATATTATTTAGTACCATGATCTCTTCAAATTAACTAAACAGGACTGAGTTAACATGTAGTACAGTTATTTTATTGGTTAAAAGTTACACTTACTTGTTTAGTAGTGATGTGTCGTTCTTGAACGATTCGTTCATTTTGAACGAATCTTTAATGTGACTCGGGAAGAACGAGTCGTCTCGGGGAGTGATTCGTTCAGTCGCGCATGCGCATTATTCTATAGGTTCTGTTCTAGTAGTAGTGATTCACCTGTCAGTCAATGCAGTCTTGAGCTGGAAAGAGAATTGATTGTTCATAGTTCGGGGCTATCGGGTTATTGACTCGTTCCTTAATCACGTGACAGCCCCATACGCTTACCTAATGCAGTCTGAGCCGGAAAGAGAATTGATTAGTTCATAGTTCGGGTCTATCGGGTTTTTGACTCGTTCCTTAATCACGTGACAGCCACATACGCTAAAACCAATGCAATATGAGCCGGAAAGAGAATTGATTAGTTCATCTCATGAGTCTTCGGGTCGGGTCGAGTCATTCCTTAATCACGTGACAGCCCCATACGCTAAAACCATAGACAGTAAAAGAATGCAGTATTGAGCCGGAGAGAGAATTGATTAGTTCATCTTTCGGTTCTTCGGGTTGTTCATTCTTTTGTCCCGTGATGTGACAACATTGGCTAGAGTAATTATTAAATCAGATAAACCATACTTTTGTAACATATGACACTTTATAAACATTAAAAAACACTGTGTACATACTTTTGAATTGTTGTTTATTGTTTATTTTTATGCCAGAAAAGCTTTGTAACAAAGAGGACAACTATTGCAAAATAAATCAAAATAATAAAAAAGTAAATAATTAAAAATAAAATTAAAATTAAAAGATAATAAAGCCACAGGGTCTAATAACCTTAACAAATGAACTTTAAAAGTACAATAAAAAAAAAGAAAAAAAAAAGAAAAACTAAATATTGCACAACAAGCTTTGCTTTTTTTTATATAATAATTTAAAATGAATACATTTTAAAATAAATAACACTTTTGTGCCAAAATAAAAACTTTATATCAAAGAGGATAACTATTCCCCAAATAATTTTAAACCATTTAAATAAAAATAAATGAAAATTAAGAGATACTAAAGCTACGGAGCCTTATAACAATAACAAATTACCTTTAAAATCACAACAACAACAAAAATATTGCACAACAAGCTAGTCTTTTTCTAAATAAATAAAAATAAATAAGCTTTAAAATAAATAACACACTGTGGCTATATTTTTAGGACTTGCTTTAAGGCATGTTTGCATTAAAAAAAAAACAAGCTCCCTGACCTTGGATGGGCTGAGTCTGTTTCTTCTATCTGAGATAATCTGCCCAGTTTTAGAAAAAATTCTTTCAGATGGCACAGATGTGGCCACAATGCAAAGTCTTGTCTTTGTGACTTCAGAAAGGCTTTTGTATACTGGTGAACATCTCCTCCACCAGGCCAGAGGGTCTGATGTGCGGGGTAAGAGTGGCTCTGCAAGGTAGGCCTGCACCTTTATAGCATCTGATGTCTTAGAAGAAGTAGCAGAAGGCCTCAAGTTTGCTACCCTCTCGTCAAAGTCTTCCCAAAACATGGCCCCTGCACTGGCAGTAGCACCAGGATCTGAAGTATCTTCCTCACTCTGAGCTGGGTTAAAACTGTTAAAGCTGAAGTTATCATAACCTTAATGTTTTAAACTAACATTAATAATTCAAATTCAAAATATTATTTGCTTTTAATGTATATGTCATTATGTCCTTTTTTGAGCAATCTTCTTATACATATATTACACCAATATGTCAAGCCTGCCTAGGAAAAGCAATTATTATACCAGCAAACTCAAAATTGGAGTAAAAATGAACAAACTAGTATAAATACTTTTTATTGTAAGCTTGAATTATTATATTATTATATAGCCTAGTGTTTATTTACCGATAGACAGTCAAAAAGACAAATTAATCAATATTTTATTTATAACAGGGTTTTATTTATTTATAAAATAATAACAAACCACAGATCCTCAACAAAAAGTAACAAAAACACAGTGACAGAAAATGTCAGAAATAGCGTATGGGTCTGTCACGTGATTAAGGAACGAGTCAAACTCGACCCGAGACCCGAAAGACTCATGAGATAAACTAATCAATTCTCTTTCCGGCTCAAGACTGCGTTAGTTTTGCGTATGGGGCTGTCAAGTGATTAAGGAATGACTTAAACCCTAGGACTTCTTGTCAGATGAGAGGTAAGGTGAGCTAATAACTGACTAAAGACCCAGGTAAAGAATGATTTTTTTTTCTGTATCTAATAGCATTTTAGTTTTGTATTGTTTTTAGTGTGATCAACGTTTGCGTAAGTACTAGATGTGTTGGGGAGGTAACACATAACATTTTCATTACATTTTGCTAAAATGAACGAAATGACTCGAAAAAAGATTCGTTCATTTTGCTGAACGAGACTCAAAAGTCCGAGTCGGTAAAATGATCCGAACTTCCCATCACTATTGTTTAGTCACATTTTAACTGCCAAGGAGGAGTATGAGAACATAATGCTATTCCATTTTCCAGTATAAAATGCTATTGTAACGCATAGTCATTAGTCAACGTAGTTATCCATGCATAATCAATGCACTTTAAGTTTTACAAATTACTAGAAATCTGTAAAGTAAAGTGCAAAAGTAAATATGTTGTAAACGTGTGTATGTCATTTTCTTTGTGTGAATGTCATTCTACACATTTGTATCTATTAATCTACAACTTCCAATTCAAAACACGGGTGTTTTGATCATTGTCTGTGTGTGCAAATTGAAAGATTCAGCTTTTCACATCAGAGCTGTGAGTGTAAATTTTAACTTACAAATACAAATATTAATATGACAAGTTCTCACAATCAGATCTTCAACCTCTCGAGTTTTGCTACTGATTTACCTTCATAGTTTTACCGGCTGTTGGAAATCTGATCAGAAGTTGGCCAGAGGCAAGAATTAATATTTTCCAAACACCTACTGGAATGTGGATAAAACTGACTTTGGCAAGTAGATAAAACAGTTGGCTAGTAAGAATTGCATTACATTGTCTGTTCTATTGTCATTTAAAATGGAAAAATAGTTAAACAAAAAAAGTAGAAATTATTAAGCTCAGTAGTGACCCCAAAAAGATGTAATTTAAATCAAACATTAAAGTTCGTTAATATTACAATGAAGTAAAACAATATTTAGAATTGAGTGAACTGGAAAATTAACAATTATGCAAACGCAAAAACAGCAGAAGTGTGATGGATGTTTTTTGATCATTTGCTGTGATGTGTTCAGATGTTGGCTTGTCTTTGTAGTCTGAGTGTTTGTTTTCTGAATGCCTATTGATATTACTCTCGGCAGAAAACAAAACGCATTGTGGTCGGCACAAACTAAGTTTGTTTTTGCTACAAGCGAAACTGCTTATAATGTAGTCTGTATTGTATTTACTTCTACCTTTTAGTAGAAGGTACCTTTTTTCATAGTTTTTGATGATATGCACATCTTTATTATATGGAATTAGAATAGAAATTAGAATAGAAAAAAATTCTAAATCTAAATTAAAATATTTTCATATACACACTGTAAATGTATTGCTGTTTACATTTATTTTGTTGAATACTTAGGAAAACAAATACAAATCCCTACAGTAAATGTAGGATTGAAATGCTGCATATACTAAAATAATTTTGTATAGATAACACAAAGATGTTATCTGTATAGATAACCCTAAAGATAAGCTTTAGGGCTCTGTAGCTGAATCATCATTAGTTAGATTTTATTTATTTATTTATTTATTTATTTATTATCATCATGACGGTAAATTTGACATTTTATATTGAAATGTCTTCATTTATACTTGTATTTGACTATTGTGTAGAGTTATAACTTTTGACCAGTAGGAAAAATGTGGGTGGGGGAAGTGGTACAGCACTGCTCTCCCATGCCCACACACACGGCTGAAGTGGTCTATCTAAAAAAATAAACTGAAAATGTGTTTGTTTGTGAAAATGTTAACTTTTTACATTTCAAAAAATATTTAAAATGAAACAATTTGCAAAAGTTAAAACATATATGAAAATATATGTAAACATATTTACATATATTTAACTTAAATATATTTATTGGGCCAATTTCAAATATTTGCATATATTCCAAAAATATATATTTCAAATATATTTATTTTGTGTATGGGATATGATTGCATGATTATTGGCTAATGAATATTACTGTATGTTGCTAGATAACCTGCTGTGAAATGTTCAAAAATATCTCTAGGTTGTGGTTGTCAAACGTGACAACATTAGGAAATCACAGACTTGACAGAATCATCTGAAACAATGCAAATATTGCATTGCAGTGACGTTTTAATGATTTACAGATAAACGCCCTTAACGCCCTCATCCTCAAAGCCTCTCAACTCGCACGTGTCAGTGTAGATTAAATGAAACAGGACAAATTTAATCTTGACAAACTATGTATCATTATAAAGATCTATGCCTCAAGCATCGACGACAGATCGCTGTTATTCAATGGAAAGCTTATAAAGACTGTATTTGCTACATTTGGATAAGCAGTACACATACAAACATTAACAATGGAAACGCTGTACATACCAGATCCGTCGTAATAACGAGTCATAAACACATCCACAGCTGTAAATCCCGGTTTAGTTAGGAAGGTAAGGGTCCACTGAACAACATCTCATGAAGCACGTTTAGTCCAACGAAGCAATAACGTTGTAATATGGATCATAATTCCTTTGTTTACGTTTCAGTTCTTCAGCGACAGAACTTTTTGCGTCCGTTATGGACTAACTCACGGTAGGAAACTGCATCTTGGTAGTAAAAACATGGCATGGTTTTGCAGCGTACAGTGTCACAAACAGAATGAGACAATCCACCCGGAAAAAAAAGAAAAAGAAAGATAGGCGAAAGATAGTTTATTTAAATTTTGGCGCTCCCTCGTGACGCGCTCTGACGCACCTGTCAGCTGATGGAGGCGGAACTTACAGCGATCGCCTTTTCTTTTGTTTATTTTATTTTTCAACAGTTTTTATATATGTGAGAGTGTGTTTTATGTTGAATGTGAATGTATCTGCATGATTACCATCTGTTTGAGTGCAAATCAGCCCAAATCAGCTCGCTATTACTGCATGATCACGGCTATCAAATTATGTTTGTAACACACTGAAGTAGGAAACTTATGGAAGTAATGACTTATGTCTTTGAAACAAAAAAGCATGCTGAATAGCACTAACTGAAAAATAATGCATTGCATTAACAGTACTTGCATTTTAATGCCTTGAATTTCCAGGGCTTGCATTGTTAGGTCCTGAAATTTTATATAGTTGTTCATTTAAGCTGTGAATATTTCAATTCAAAATATTTCACACACCTTTTCATGATTAAAAAATCAATAATTCATATTAACGTTCCAGAATTCACTTCCAAAATATTAAATCGGTTAAAAAATACGATGTATAATATTCGACAGGCAAATTTCGGTCTCATTTATATAACAACGTTTTTGGGGAATTGGAAATAATTTGGTATGTGGCAAGTGAATACATATGAAGTAGCTTTTATCCACGAACTTTAATAATTGATCTACTTCATTAAATAATGAAGTATGGGTAACGGCCGGTATATTGACGGGGAATGGAGAAATTATCAGGAGAAATTATCAGGAAATTATACAGGCAGTGTAAGAAAAATATCAATGTCAATCGCGGTTAACATTCCTTTATTTATTTACAGATCTACGCTTGAAGATGAATGTGATCCCTTTCATCCTGGTCGGAAGCCATCTACAAAATGTCATAGCATACATAACGTGAAATAAAGATAAAAGTTTTTTGTTCAAGTGTTTTTGACCAATATTTATTAGCCAAAACTGCATGATTTAACACCTAGCTCACAATTATTTGAATATTAGCCTATGGGCAAATGTTTTACGTGAAGAGATGAAATCATGTAGAACAATAAGCAATTTTAAGAGACTATAAATGAACAGCCTATATTGAATCGATACGAAAATGACTCGAGGGGATATTGTATACTGACAGTATGGTTCCTGGGATTATATATGTCTGTTTTGGATGGGTTACTATTCGGTTTGATGTAGATAGAAGGAAACAAACATTTGTTTAATGTGTGCATTTATGCATGTATGTGTGCATGTGCTATTTGAATCACTTTTAATAATTTTGGATGATTGTACATGTTCTTTGTTATCTGTTATTAATATATATATATATATATATATATATATATATATATATATATATATATATATATATATATATATTATGTGTGTGTGTGTGTTCAAAATAAGCTAACTAAACTAACTAACTAAAATGACTAAGTACTGCAGAAAGGCAAACGATTACAATCCAAAAAAAGGGTATAATTTCAGAGTCGATAATAATAATAAAAGTAGATTTTAGCCACTTCTTTTGTCAGGCCTATAATGTTTTAATGTAAGATGTCATATTGTAATTATATATAGCGTAATATGATATGATATATAATTATTATAATATTATTATATTATATTATGTTATTATATTATATTATGTTATTACTATACAATACGATTTGATTTAAAAAATCACACACACACAGACATATGTGAGTTTATTCTGATGCATCATTGAGCGTTCGAGTTCAGCTTGCTTGCACTTAACGTAACGTTATATACACCTGGCTAGTCTGAGCCCTTATTTCTGGAAAGCCGTCATACTTCGACCTTGGAAACTTCTGATCATCATTCAAGACATCTAAGTATTGTGTTATAGGTGGTATTTTGTTAATTCAGTGTGTTAACTGTTTGTTGCCTTTTTTTCGTGATTTCATCTTCCCATTTACTTCAATTTACTTGTTGCTAGCATATTTTCCCTTGTGCGAAAATGTCTTGCTGTGTAGCATACATGTGTTCTAAGAGGCAAGTCTCTTCTTCCGAGTTAAGCTTTTTCAGGTAAGTACACTTTCTCCATCTGTATAATGCAAGATTATGAATTTTTGAATCATCATTATATAGGCCTAAGCAGAGGTGTAAAGAGTAACGCTACCTGAAAACCATAACGTTACTTAAGTAAAAGTACAGTAAGAGTATCTGATTTCAATCATGTTTATTTTCTATAAAATGCTATAAGTAAAATATAGATTATATTTTGTCAATATAGAGGATATATAAAATAGTGTAAATTAAAATTAAATGCAATGGATGTGCTGGTTTCAGCCTCATCAGCAGCCAGCTGCAGTCATGACCATAGGTCACGAACTCAAACACCTGCAATTCAGAAACCAAGCCCAAATGTGGCATATCACTTAGAGTACAATTATTGTACTCTAAGTGATATGCCACAACAACAGGTTTATTTTAAATGAATGGCTGTGTCAGTCATATATATTTGTTAATATAGGGAGTGTATGTGCATTATGTGTGTGTCTGTGCATGCACATGTCTGTACGTGCATATTCATATGGGTGTGTGTGTCATATCCCATACACAAAATAAATATATTTGAAATATATATTTTTGGAATATATGCAAATATTTGAAATTGGCCCAATAAATATATTTAAGTTAAATATATGTAAATATGTTTACATATATTTTCATATATGTTTTAACTTTTGCAAATTGTTTCATTTTAAATATTTTTTGAAATGTAAAAAGTTAACATTTTCACAAACAAACACATTTTCAGTTTATTTTTTTAGATAGACCACTTCAGCCGTGTGTGTGGGCATGGGAGAGCAGTGCTGTACCACTTCCCCCACCCACATTTTTCCTACTGGTCGGGATTGAACAGGCAACCCTTCGGTTACAAATACTGCAAATACTCACAATACAAACAAATAAAGACATTTAATATTCAAGGGAACCGTAAAGTTACAAACATGGCTGGGACATTATTTATCAATGTTTGCTCTGAAAATATCTTTGTTTATTTTAACAATCCTGGTCATAGATTCCTTAGTTTTGTTTTTTTGAAAAATGGATATTGTTAGCTTAAATAAGCTGACTAAATACACAATTACTGTAACTTTGAAAGGTTATGTAAGCTGTTTAACTTACTTTTACAACTTACCTTACAAAAACTAAACAGCCTATGGTTTTACTATTGAAATGAATGAATTCATAAATACATTTAATATATAAAAAAAGCAAACAAAAAAAATTGTTACTGTAATCATTAACAAATTAACCATGGATTTACTACTCTAACCATAGTTTAACCATGGTATTTGTACAACTATGGTTATACAAATGGTAATCAATACTCAAAAATAAAAAAAAACCTTGTTTAAATTTTCTTTTTGTTGGGGTAATTTTGTTTGTGTTGAGTATTTGCAGAGCTTTTCTGTATTTGTTTGTGTTGTGAGTATTTGCAGCACGTGTGCTGTCAAACTGATGAAGATGTTTTCTTAATTTGCTGGTGCTTTTTCTATTTGAACGCGTTTTGTGAAGTTGCAGCGCGTTGAGCTCTCTCGGCCACCGTGCTTCGCCCCTATTTTGAAATCTTCACCCCACACGTACTTACGCAACCATGGCAACGATGATCGCGGAAACAAGCGAAGATGACACACAAGCATATTCAAACAAAAGCCAGCATGGATAAGTTGTGTGAAACAACGCAAAATCAACGTTACTCACCTATCAAAAAGAAACAAAGAAACCTCAGCGTCCGATTCGAGCCCTTTCCAATCCTTGAGTTTCTCTCCACCACTGGAAAGCTGCCCCGATATTTACGCGGTTCCTGCCTCTTGCCTGATTGTAAACCCTCTTTTTTATCTGCCATCTCTCTCAATCTGTAGTCGATCTGCTAATATGCTAATTTTGAATAAAAGCGTCTGCTAAATGTAAATGTAATATGCGTCCTGTGTGCACTCAAATTGAGTACTCTCTTCTCGCTATCAGGACAAGACACGCCCCCTTACCGCTGATTGGCTACAAGTGTGTTTTGGGACTCGCTCAGACACTGTGGTCAAAAGTGTGTTTTCAAAAATCGTTTAGTACACATTTAAGGAGCGGCGGGCCGGGTCGCTTCTACTTAAGACTAATGTACATAGTGGAAACTCAGATTAATCCTCTGTTTACCAATAGAGCCTTTCATTGAGACACTGAGGGGGACGGATCTGGTTACTATGAATCTGGGGGGGTCATGTCCCCCCCGTCCCTAGTGCCATCTGCGCGCCTGCTAACCAGTAGGCAACGGCCTCCCATTTACTGACTTTTTTTGCCTAAAATGTCAATTTTATGTAATAACACACAGAATGCAGAGTTGTTTTTCCCTATTTTAACAGAATTGAATACAGTTATTTAATAGTGTGTGTATGTAGTGTTAGACACTGAGTTCTATCTATTGTTTAAGTGCACTTCACTGTAGGAGTGTCACTATTGTACTTGCATCATAAATATTGTGCATATTTTCAATATTTAAATGACTTCAGGAAAGATGTCAATAAAACAACAATAAATCTAATAATTGCACTTAGTGTTAGGTACGTGCCACCTAATATGGCCTAATAGTCCTAGGAAAGCAACTATCTGTCATTTTACATTGCAGTAATTTAAATGTAAGTACAGTACAATATATTATAGCTGTGTGTCATAATTCAGTACTGAAATATGGTAGCCTACTGTTGTGTATAGGGGAAAAGGTAGAGGAATTACTATGATCAAAATACATTTTCGACCCTTCTTTGCAAGCTAAACATTTTATGACCATATATTTTACATTACATGTTATAAATGTAAATATATTTCACAATATATTTTTGTTATATTTCAGAATATATTTCAAAATGATAAATATAAGTGAACAACAATGCAAATATATTTCAATGTATTTGAAATATATGCCACATATATCTTTGACACTTTAAAATATATTTCAATATATTTATTTTGTGTATGGGATAGCCTATAGTGCCCAATTGAATGCTTTCTATCAATTTTAATATACCACCACAGCCACATTTTATTGTTTTGGTTGGTTGTGAGTGACAGATCAGCTTTTGCATTGTCACTGCAATTGATTCTCAACTGGGGTGGGGGGTAGTGAGATCATTTTTGGGTAGCATGGCATGCAGATATTTTATGAGAAAAAAAAAACAATCCATCACTTCTCATCCTTTCGGTTTAATTTCAGAAGAAAAGTTTGTATTTTTACCTATGAGGAAAGAAAATGAAAAGGGCAACCATTAGTTATAGATGTTATTGGTGACATTCGTTATTGTCCATTTATTATCTATATGTTACTTAACAGGCCAAAGACAACATCATGTGCATCAAAAATTAAATTATATTTAAAATATTCGATCCCTGGGCGGTTAAATAACTATTGGGTATGAATTCATATCAGTTCTTGAACATAATTTTACATAACTTCTTAATAGTATGCATTAACTTAAGGTGAGACACTGCAGGCAAAAACGCTGTTTTTTCAAGCACCTGTCAATTTTGAGATTTTGGGCTTTTTGGTTTTTCATAAAGTGCTTTTTCAAACTAGTGGAAGGAAAACATCCAAAAGACACTGTTAAGTGTTTCTTTTATAGCACTTTATCTGTTTGTGTCAATAGATTTCAATTACAATACATATTTTAAAGGCCGTTTTCTCAAAATGAGTTTTTTCTTCAACACTGAGCCATAAATCTCCACTTCAGTAGCACTTACACACACCAAACTTGACATTTTTATTCCTGTCTATATTCTGAAGGTTTTTACAGAGGGATTTGTTCATATATATTTTCCTTGATTATATACAACATTTTATTCCCCCCAAAATTGTGAAAATATATTGTTTTCTGGCTGTTCAAAGTATTTTCTGAATTATGGAGTGACAAAAAAAGATAACCAGAATTCCCTCTGTAAAAACATTTGACTCTAATATGTCAAAAAAATTAAACAAAAAATTTGAAACTGACTTCATCTAGTGTTCAGATTTTTGTACTAGACATTTATGCAAATTAGCACATATTTCATTAAATAATGCCTCATTTGCATATTTAAACATAACATTTTTGAAAACTTGTAATACAAAAAATGTTTGTAATAATCAATGTAATCAATCAACTGGGTAAGTAAGGTGATAACTATTAGTTTTTTTTTTTTTTTGCCCTATTCACCTGCAGTGTCTCGCCTTAATATGGCATACTGGCGTTACATTTTAAAATACTATACAAAATAATTAATCAGAATACTTGCTCCTGCTCACTCACGCCAAAGAACTCCCCGCTCAAGCTCGCCGTCTCTGCAAGATTAACGATGGCAGTTTGCACGCACAGCTACTAGAAGATTTACATCTGTCAGACAGGTTGCTGACGTCATCAAGCTTAGTTTGAGTCGGCGTGTCAGAAACGGAAGTGCTAAAAATCGCTAAAAATGGGCTTCACTTGTCTCAATTGAGTTCCAATGGGGTCGCTGTATCCATTTCTTTTACTCTCTATGGAATTATCTGCCGAATTTTAACCACTGAATTTGTGGAAGCGAATTTGGAAAGTGAAATAAAATGGACCGAAATATGACTGTTGAATATTATACATCGTAACTTTTAACCGATTTAATATTTTGGAAGTGAATTCTGGAACTTGAATATGAATTATTGATTTTTTTATTATGAAAAAGTGTGTGAAATATTTTTAATTGAATTATTCACAGCTTAAACGAACAACTATATTAAATTTCAGGACCTGAAGATAACAGGTTAATGAGACACCTACTGTAAATAATCAATGAACTGAGCAGTTTTATTTATTCGGTTAAGTGAGTGTGTTATTTTGTGTGCTTCTAGCTTCTTCACATGCAGTGAACTAGAAGCAGACAGGCTGGAGCTCTTCACACACCAGCTGATGAAATTAAGTTGACCGGTGCACATGAGAATTCTGCCTTAATGGATCGGGAATTCCATGATGGTATGATGGTGCCATATGACATGACATAATGGTGAATTATTTATAGTTCTCCAGGGAATTCTGGTAAAGCGTATGTCTTCCCACAGTATGAAACCTGATAGTATGTGAAATCAAATTAGATATCAGGTCTAAAGTGTAAAAATGACATTCATTCGTTCGATCTTTCGTTCATTTGTTCATTCGTTTATTTGCTGTTCGTTCGTAGTAAATGGAGCTAAATTCTGACTGATTAATAATTTTTTTTATTAACTTGATGTCACCTTACTGCTGTACCTCCTGAAAGTACTTTTTAAAGTTTAGATAATCTTTTTTAATTGTTTTCTGCTGTACAGCAATGAAAATCCTGTTTAGTTGTCATGCAAATAATGTCAGTTTTATATACCTATTTGTATTAGAAACCATATAAAACAGAATTGCATTTCTTAGTAATCATACTCTAAAAAATGCTGGGTTGTTTCAACCCAACTTGGGTCAAATATGGACTAACCCAGCTGTTGGATTAAATTTTGTAATTCAATTGTTAACCCAAAAGTTGGGTTAGTGCATATTTGACCCAAAGTTGGGTTGAAACAACCCAGCATTCAGTTTGAGAAATTAAGTAAATATACCTTATTTTCATTTTATTTTATTACTGCAATGCAGTGAAACAACAACAACAACAAAAACAGTTGCCTAGAGCAGATAATACCATTATGTCTACTAACAATCTACAGGCTTTCTTTTTTTTCTACATTTAGACAGTTTCTTATTTACTGTTTCCCCCCTTGTATTTGTTTATTCTACAGGATCTCACAAGAGTTCAAAAATTTGGCAAACATTATTATTCGCTTCTGAGAGTTCTAACATCTCTGTAACATGTCTCTGTGCTCCAGGTCTCTGCCTTCATTTTGCACTTGATGCACCATTACCTGCACTTAACTGCTTTCTCCAACATAGTCTAGAGACAGGGCATAAATGAATACAAGACTTTGAAATGTTTGGCAGGTTAGTTATGCATTCGCAAATAGTGAATAATGCATGAGGAAAGTGTTCAGAGCTAAAAATCAACCCCTCAAATTTGTTAAATAAAATAAATGTTAATAAAACAATTAATCAATAATATTCTGTAACAGTTCTGCAGCAGCGTGAGATATATTAAACATATTTACATTAATTAGACAGCATAATTGATTATGTACTGTAGCATTTTATTCACTTTGCAGCGCTTGCCAGAACCTACAGTAATTGAATAGTAAGTAAAGGCATGGGAAACATGTGATGTTGACTTGTTCTGTTTACATGTTGTCTGTGCTTGTACATGCACTTGTATATGTCACTTAAAAGTGCTCACTGTATCAAATTCAGCAGAAAACTATGACATATTTGAATGTAAAATGTAAAAGGTCTGTTACCTCATTGGCAGAGCCATTGCTTTGGAAACTAAACAAACCTATTGAATACGATTCCTGGAATTGGTGATGGCTCATCACTCAATGATTTATTCTCAGAATCATTTATGATGTCAGTGTGTTTATCTCTGAAATTAAACAGATTTTGTATTCCTTTTGTATAATAATTGTACTGTGTTGTATAAGGTTTTTTTGTTTGATTTCTTTTTTTTTTTTTTTTGCATTTTGCATTTTGTATTTTTGCATCACAAATGACGCACTATATTTACACTTACTCACTATGTACTTATGCACAATGTACACATCCATGTAGTGTATGAATTTTATAAGGTTATTTTGTCATTCACAATCAGTCTGATAGCCCCTCCCTATCTGGTATGTAATTAAAGCTGTGACAGGTCTTTTTTTTTATTTATTTATTTTTTTTTTCAGTGTGAACACACTACTCTCACTCTGAAAATAATGCCTAAATAGATGACTTACGATGAACCTCATTTTCTTTCTTGATACATATTACAGGTGGTATTATTCAGAATTCATCAGTTCACATCAATGAATTTGTGTAAAAAGATTTGTGTCCAAATTGTGGTTCATATCATAAAGCACCCCCCCCCCCATTATTAAAGAAAAATGTCATGTGATGTCAGTGTTACCTAATAGACTGTGTTACAAGGTCGCATTGGCTTAATATGTCAGCAGGTAAAAATCATGTTGGGTTAGTGTTCAATTAATTGCATGACCTGGTGGTCCTGAAATGAACCGTCGCTCTACTCCATCGGACCTGACAGCATATTTCAATTAAATGCAGCAGATGAATATACTCACATGAACGCTCTTGAAATCTTAAGATTTTGAAACTGACTCTTATTCAACATGCAGCCATTGTGGGTTTGTATAATATTTGAGCATATGGTTTGTAATGTGATGAAGGGTCATTCTGCAGATGTAGAAGTTCTCCGTCAGTATCTCTTCAAAGCCGGAAGGTCTCGCTTCACCTCAGTGGGGAGGCACCCATCTGAATGATCCTCATTTTGCATGCCTATCATCTTTGAAAGAGCGCAATGTGAACATTTATTGCCCACATCATCTTTGATTAAGTTCCACAACATCGCTCTCAACCCTTGACTTCACATTAAAGCTTGGTGAGTGAAAGGAAATTATATTGTCCAATACTCAGTGCACATAGACATAAGGATCTTTAAGTGAATTAAAGGTCATACAGAAAGAGATTGGCCAGGGATTGTTTATCCCAGTTGTTGAATTAAAATCTATTTATTTGAAAACCCAACTAGAGAAAGCACTGAATGGATGTTTGACAGATAGAAGTGTGTAAGATGTGTTCGAAAAGAGTCAGATCAACTTGAAATTAATCAGAATTTGGATTGAATTGGTCAACGACATTGGAGAGGATTGCAAATGGCTGTAGAAAATGGCAAATTTTGGAGACCTACTTCTGTCTTAATCCATTTAATCCTGAAATTAAACACATTTCTGGCCTTGAGTTCAAACAAATATTACCTTAACTAAGGGAGGGGTTTGAGGCTTGATCGTTAATCCATTAAAGTCATTGCGACTTCTTTGAAAAGTTAAAAAGTTCATCCACCATTAAGCTTAGAAGGAACATAAGAGGGGTCGATGGGATATTACCAGTGGCATTTCGAGGATTTTCAAAGAAGGGCTTAAAAACAAAAAGAGGGGCAAAATTAATATTTAATTTGAATATGATTCTGTGTTTCTTAACTGTGGATACAAGATCTTAAATATATGACATTAAAATCTAAAACTGTTTATTTGACTTCAAAGGTTTCAGTATGATAATGATACATTCTCAGTATATAATTATAAATGTATTATATATCATACTTATATTTATATAAGCCTTGTGTAGTTTCAGTACTTTTATAGGCCCATAGATTGCTGCAGTGTCTATTTTTGGATTAATATCTTATGGATATTTTTGGAGGCCAACCCAGAGGTTAACATCACCCTTGAATCCCTCAACAAAAACACAGTTTTTCCACTGGCATTTTGGATTATTGCAGAAAAGAATACCTGTGACCAACTAATGTTTATGATTTTTACACATTTTGTTCAACATTCAACAGTTTGTATGAGTTTTGGAGCCTAAACATAATCACCAAATGCAGAATATAAATAAAGTATCCAAAATCACACAACCTCACAGTCACCACCATTAAACTTCTGACAACTCTTTTAGTCTTCATTTTAAAACATTGCAATTATAATGAGGCTGAAACAACTAGTGAATATGAATTTACCAGTTCAATGTGATGTTCAAGACAAGAAAAAGTTTATTAAAATAAAACCACAGCAGGGCATTACTGAAGTATTTCATGTCGTAGAATAAAACATTTAACAATAAAAAAAAACCACTGCTAAACCGTTGACTCTGTGAGCTGAAACCAGAAGACCTAAAATGCTAACCCATTTCTGGGTTTTGGCCTATATATATATATATATATATATATATATATATATATATATATATATATATATATATATATGCAAGTATATATATATATATATATATATATATATATATATATATATATATATATATATATATATATATATATATAAAATACTTTTTTCAGTTAAACGCCTAGTCAGTTGAATTATCTGGATTCCAAAATGGAGTAAAAAGCTTATTTTCTTCCAACAAAACCCAATGGGAAATGCACTGCCTAAAACTGGCCTGCAAGGAAATACATCCACTCTGCTCTATCTAGTTAGTTGTCCCATGTTGTCCATCCTGTCTGAACTACTCCATCTAGTGTGATTCATTTAGGTAGTGCTGTTTCATTTCACTTTTTTATAGCTTTTCATAGACCATGTGATTTGTGGTATCATTCATGTAATTGGCACAAACTGGGTGATTTTAACACCAAATTGTAATATTTATGGAATTGGACAAAACCCCAACCCTAATTATGCATTATGCAGTGATGTTTGCATGAGCACAAAGGAATGATTAAGAGTCAAGCACAAAGAAATGATATGTTATAACTTTCGTCACAAATGTTTAGCTGTAAGCGTAAAGTTTCACTATGAATATAGCTTTACGTAAATTAGCTTTATACTGAGGATGATAACTCTTGCAGAAAAGCTGCTGACAGCTTTGGTGTGCAGTGTACCATTGGAGGATTTGAAGAAAACAGTCATCCTTTTGTTTGGCCTCCTATCAATACTTGACCCAAGAAATCCTGAGCTTTCTATGGGTCTTAAATCAAATGCCTGCACTAACCCTTGGCATGTTATCCAAAAGAAGTCAATATCTTTACACTGGGTAAACTGGCTCAGCATAAAGTGACATATTTTCCATTTCTGAGGTCTCAGACTTGCCTATTTCGGTATTAGTTTTATTTGTCTGCTTAAAGAGGTGGAATTCCACTTTTCTTGCCTGCTGAGACACACATGTACATATAATTTTCATCCTCATAATATGTTGCTATTTTGGAGTACAGCTGAATCATTTATGGGATACCTGTTGAATCAAATAACTTTTGATAACCTCACCACTCCAGATTGTGTTTTCTGCACTTTTCTTTCCAGGCTGAATAACCGTTTGGGAATTTGAGGGAGGGATGGAGAGAGAGAGCACTGGTATCTGTTTTACCATGTTAGGATCATGGTAAAGAGTGATGCATATTAATGGCAAACAATTTGAAATGAATGAATATCTGCTGATCGGAATATCTGGGCAGCATGTGAAGGAAAGAGCCGTTTTCTTGCATAATTCAGCAACAGTGTACTGGAAAAACACATTTATGTAAATCCAAAGTGAGATAATATGGCAAATGCAAATGCTAATTCACCTTCTGATAATATATCTGTGGAAATGATGAAGTGCCGGCATTTCACAGCGAGTTGTCACAGGGTCTCGAAAATAAATTAATCGGAAAAGTAAGCATATGAGGGAGGGGGCACATTGTGAATTTAGGCTGAGTGTGAAATTAAGGCACGTTTGTTATAAGGGTTGGAAAATTAGGATGCTGCTAGTGTCTCGAATCCATTGGATTCCATGATTGTGGAAATTCTTTATGGAAGTCTGTAATGACCTATGGGATCGGGTGTGAATAATGCATAAAATGACAGGTTAATTTGGACTCGTCAATGAAGAGCATATAAGCGGAGCAGACAACACAAAATGTTGTAAATTGCTCTGACCTGATCAAATTAGTTTGATTGATTAATGCGTGTAAAAATTGGTTTCTATCAGGCTATTATTGAATTCAGCCATTATGAACAGGTGACCATGATAAAACTAAAAATTATGAAATGGTGGAAGGCTTTGTGGACAGTGTTTGTGCTGATGTATTGCGTGAGTTGTTGGCAACATCAGTTCAGATCCAGTCTGGTGTGATTTTAGTTTTTTAAGGCAATGCAGAACAGGCAAAACCATATTTTTTTTCATGCTCTGCTCCGTTTTGAGATTTACAATTTTTTTCTTCAATAACATGTCTTCTTTCAGACTACTAGAAACAAAACATCCAAAATACACATTTAAGTGTCTATTACATTTTATCTATAAATGCCTAATTGCATATTTTAAACTAGTGTTTCAGAAAACGTGTAATACAAATCATCTTTCATAATGTACTGTGGAACTAGGGACATAGGATATATATATATATTATAATATATATATATATATATATATATATATATATATATATATATATATATATAAAGTTATTTTTTACCCTATTCTGTGTTCAACTTCTAGAATCACAAAAATAATTGTGGCTGGTTATTTTATTATATTTCCCAGTTTCGTCCCCTTGGAATTATAAGGTTCCAAGGGTTTTGAGATATTGCGCTTCAAAGTTTTTTGCATTCCATTCAACTGTGTAGATAGAACCTTATTGTTTTTTTAAAAAAAATCCTATAATTTATATAACATAAAAAAAAAAAAATCTTTAAACTGGCCTTTAAACTGGCTGAGAACCAATAGGGTCTGAGTTTTTGCAGAAATTTTAATATATAATATAATATAATATAATATAATATAATATAATATAATATAATATAATATAATATAATATAATATAATATAATATAATATAATATAATATAATATAATATAATATAATATAATATAATATCCGGTCACATGAATCTCACCAAAATTAGGAGCATTGTGTGGACATAATCTATAATCAACTGAACTAGATTGAGATTAATGGAGGAACTTTGTGTGTGACTGTGTATTTGTCCCTTCAGTATTTCTCATGATAAATAACTAAAATAACTTTGTATTTTTGTAAATTTGTATTTAAAGCAATCAAACAAAAGCTATAACTGCTTATCAGGGCAAATAGTTTCTCCATTGTGATGCAGAGCAATCCTGGTTTTATGACGACAATACTCTTATTAAACATCTTGCCTTTGAAATCACACTTGAGGCCCAAACTCATGTGTTAAAGATTGTGATTCACACCTGGATGGATATCCTCAGCCCCAGGATGTACAACTTGTCAACTGATGAGCAATTATCATGGTTGATGGGTAATAAATGCTTAAGCATTTCACACTATTTCCCTTTAATGATTTGCACCTGCATGGCCCCTCAAGCAGATATGACTGACAGATATGTCATTTATTTACCACCTTACTTCCGAAAGGGATAGTTAGCCCAAAATTAAAATAAACCCATGATTTACTCACCCTCAAACCATGTACAGTATATGACTTTCTGCCTTCAGAGGAATACAATCTGAGTTACATAAAAAAAAAATAATAATTCTGGATCTTCCACGCTTTATAATGGCAGTGAATGGTGGTCGAAATTTTGAAGCAAAATTAAGTGTATCCATTCATTATAAAAAGTGCTCCACACGGCTCCGGGAGGTTAATAAAGTAAGCAAAGCAATGCGTTTTGTAAGTAAAATGTCCATATTTATAACATGTGCACCTAACTGTTGTATGCATGTACACAAGAGAATGGTGTTTCAGCAGATATATAGGCGTAGTGTAAGCTCCGGTGAGAATATGATAGTCTCACGAGAACCACGTTTTTTTTTTTTTTTAACAGAGAAGGAAAACCATTCTCCTCTGGAACGCCACTCTCTAGTGTGGGTGGCTTGAGGGTGAGTAAATCATGGGGTAATTTTGGGGGAACTATCCCTTTAAATGTATCACATATTTCATGGCTGCTCTTTTCTATATGATGAAAGCTGTCACATATTTGCAAGATCTGTCCACACACTTCGTTGTGTAAAAAAAAAAAAGGCTTTTCATGTTTAGGTAAACTATTCTCTGAGTTTCTGAATAAAGATAATGCCCAGCCTGTTCTTTGATAGATGTGGTCCGTCCCAGAAGATGATCTTTCTTCCTCCCACCATGTAATGAGTAAGCCTCCCTCAATTGACTTGTTTAGCTCACTGGAGCTCTAAATAAGAACAGGACAGGGTGAGCAAAAGAAAACAATGGGCGAATTTACGCTGCGTTTCTTCCTGTGGGTCACATTAATAGATATGGCAAATTCAGTGTGTGTGTGTGAGAGAGATATAGATTGAAACAATAGAATAATAGCATACTAGCAGAATAGCATATTACTAGCATATTACTCAGTTGTTGTTTTTTTTTTTGTAGTAAGATAGTAATGTGAGTACATTTATTTTCTTTTATTTTAGTTGCATGTTTTATTTTATTTTAGTTGCATGCATAGTTGCTGTCAATCAGTCTACAATACGTCAGATCTATTCAAACAGAGCATTCCGATGAGCTGAGTCAGAACAGGACAGAACATAACTAATAATTCTAAATTATGCAGTTTTTTTTTTAAGTAAACATTTTTTTTAATAAAATTATCAGTGGACTTTAGAGAACAGTGCAAAATAATATCAAAGACATTTCATGACCACTTAAACTGGAAAAGACTTTCCAGCTTGAAGTGAAGCAGCTACAGTGATCTGTCAGTGTCAAAAAGAAATGTATTGTTTGAATTTTGTGATAAAATGGACAGAATATAAGAGCTCAACCTTTAACTGGAAGGTCGTATGTGTTTATATACTTGCCTCAGGTCAAAATGAAGATTTAAGGGCAATGGGATTTTTCTAAAATTCTGTTTCTATCAATAACAGCCAATCTCAGGTATCCAATGGGACTAAAGCCTCAACTTGCTGGTTAAATCTGAAGAGATACCAAAATGATCGATAAAAGTGAGTATGTAGACTTTCTAAAAATTGCTGGGTTAAAAATAACCCTATTGGCAACCTAGCACTTGGTAAATATTGGGCAGAACACATGCTGAGTTAAAGTGTTAAAATTTGTAAAGTGTTAAAATTTGTACCAACGTCAAACAATTTATTTTTCAGCAAATGCAAAAATCACATAAATATATGTGGGCTTCCAGCACGGTGAGACTGCATTCGTGGATGGCTCATGTTCTCATTGTGGGGGCATTACCATCTCGGCGTTGAGATCGAGACTCGATTACCTTAAAAGGTATAGAGTCCCCTCTGCCACACCCCGTTCTAGCTCTTCTCGTAAGAGGGCTACTTCGGCTGGTGGCCAGGGCGATCTGAGGGTTACTGTGTGGGCTTCCCCGACGAGCCAACCTTCTCGGGCCACACCCTCCTCACATACGCCGCAGCCAGTCGAGTTTCCGGATGAGTTTGCTGGACCCTCTCAGGCTCCTGACATCTCATTCGGGGCTCGCGAAGAGGACCGTATGTCGATCGCCGCATCACAAGGCGGGCTTGAGTCCTCGGGAGATGAGGATTCGGCTGCGTTGCCTCCCTCGGGAGTGCCAGCGTTTTCCGAGTCTGAGATGGCCGCAGAAGGGCGGCGCAACCCGGAGTTGGAGAGGTCAGCTCGTCAGGAGATGGTAGCAGGACCACTCCTTCCCCCGGAGGAGGGCCGGGGGAGAATCATTTGTTCTTGTTTTCTTTTTGTTCCGCCACTGGCCCTGCGGCCGGTGGTACCCAAACCTTCACTAAAAGAGCTGTTTCCTCTACCTCCGGGTCCCAAGAGGCCACGAACAACAGTTGGCGACGTGTTTCCTCGCCGCTCTCGTTCTCCTCTCCCTTTTGCCAGTTTCCATGCAATGCCAGCCCGAGAACCCTTCGCCTTCTCATGCCCTCTTTGCTACTTGGAGTCAGAAGAGTGCCCGCACTCCGCCCCCAGTAAGGGATGCTATGCCTCCAATGCCGGGGCTGTCTGCTCCACCATGCTGCCCCACCGTGGGTACGCCTGTAGTCCCCTTGACCCCACTGGTTCGGTTTCTGGGAGCCTGGCTAGAGCTCCCCAGGCCTTCCCGCTCGCTCATCCGGACGCTCAGGCTCGGCTATGCGATTCAGTTCGCTCGGCGTCCCCCCAGGTTTCAGGGTGTCCACACGACGATGGTGGGCAAAGATGCCCCTGTCATGCGCGCGGAGGTCGCGACCCTGCTGGCAAAGGCGCGCGATAGAGTCGGTCCCTCCAGCCGACATGAAGTCCAGCTTTTACAGCCCTTACTTCATAGTACCCAAGAAGACAGGTGGGTTACGGCCAATCCTGGACTTGCGTGCCTTGAACCGAGCTCTGCACAGACTCCCGTTCAAGATACTAACGCCCAAGCGCATTTTAGAATGCATTCGTCCGATGGATTGGTTTGTAGCAATCGACCTGAAGGACTTTCATGTCTCCATTCTTCCTCGACACAGACCGTTTCTTCGGTTTGCTATCGAGGGGCAGGCATATCAGTACAAGGTTCTCCCATTCGGGTTGGCCCTGTCTCCCCGCATCTTTACGAAGGTCGTGGAGGGAGCGCTGGCTCCTCTCAGGGAACAAGGTGTCCGTATCTTCAACTACCTCGACGACTGGCTGATCCTAGCTCACTCTCGAGAGCGGTTGTGCGAGCACAGGGATCTGGTGCTCAGACACCTCGCCCGACTGGGTCTTCAGATCAACTGGGAAAAGAGCAAGCTCTCCCCTGTGCAGAGGATCTCTTTTCTCAGTATGGAAATAGATTCGGTCGCCATGTTCGCGCGGCTTAAGAACGAGTGCACGCAGTCACTGCTGAATTATTTGCTGAGACAATTCGAGGACAAGAGAGCGATTCCACTGAAACTGTTTCAGAGGCTCCTGGGGCATATGGCGTCCGCAGCGGTGGTCATAGAGCTCGGGTTACTCCATATGAGATCGCTTCAGCACTGGCTTCACAAGTCCCGAGCATGGCAACAGGGCACTCTCCGAGTGACCATCACTCCGGCCTGCCGCCGAAACTTCACTCCTTGGTTGGACCCCTCGTTTCTACGGGCCGGCGTGTCCCTAGAACCGGTGTCCAGACATGTTGTTGTGTCAACAGATGCCTCTGCCACGGGCTGGGGTGCAATGTGCAACGGGCATGCTGCATCGGGCTCCTGGACAGGACCCCGACTTCAGTGGCATGTCAATTGCCTCGAGTTGCTAGTAGTACGGCTTGCTCTGCACTGCTTCAGGGCCCTGCTGAAGGACAAGCACGTTCTGGTCCGTACGGACAACATTGCGACCGTAGCATACATCAACCGTCAGGGTGGTCTACGCTACCGCCGCATGTCGCAACTCGCTCGCCATCTCCTCTTGTGGAGTCACAAGCATCTGGGTACGCTTCGTGCCATTCACATTCCGGGCAGGCTCAATCGTGCAGCCGACGAGCTCTCACGGCTGCAGTCTCGCCCCGTGGAATGGAGACTCCACCCCCAGTCGGTTCAGCTGATTTGGGAACGCTTCGGAAACACTCAGGGAGACCTGTTTGCCTCTCCAGAAAATTCCCACTGCCAGTTGTTTTACTCCCTGACCGAGGGAACTCTCGGCACGGACGCCCTGGCACACAGCAAAGACGTTGTGCAAGATCAGGGAGGACTCCTGGAGGAGCTCAGGGAGGCTCAATCCGCCTCGCCCTCAGCAAGTCCCCTCTTGGGACCTCGCAGTGGTTCTATTGGCACTGCAGAGGGCTCCCTTCGAACCCTTGCTCTCAGTTGAGCTAAAGTTTTTATCTTTGAAAACTGCGCTCCTGACGGCTTTGGAATTCGGGCTGGCTAACTCTCACGTTATCTTGAGACCCTGGCCTGGGTACGTGCCCAAAGTTCCCACCACTCCTTTTAGGGATCAGGTGGTGAACTTGCGAGCGCTGCCCCTGGAGGAGGCAGACCCAGCCCTGGCGCTGAGAGCTCACTCAACTAGGAGTGTAGCTTCCTCCTGGGCGCTGGCGCATGGCGCCTTGCTAACAGACATCTGTAGAGCTGTGAGATTTTATAATCTCCGTGTAGAGCCCGTGCCCTCCCGGGTACTCGCCCCTTCGGGCCAGTAAGGACCTACTCGGTGTCAATTTGCTTGCTGCGCCATTCCACTCCGCAGACTGGATGCGTGCGCTATTCTCCTCAGCTGAGTTCCTCAGTCAGAACCCTGGGTTCCTCCTGCACAGTTAATGTCCAACACTTGTGTACATGCCCCTTGGTCAGCCCTGTGTGGGACTAGGGGCCTCCATGTGTTGTGATTCCCCTTTCTGGGCAATTCCACGTGTGTATGTCCTCAGTAAGTCTTTCCGCAGCATGTGTCTTTCCCTTTGTCAAGCCGCTTGCCAGCTCTGTCTTTGAAACTTCCACCCTGAGGGCTGGGTACCTCAGAGTTCTTATGTATTACCACCTTGGTGGATACCTGCCTTCTGTAAGTCCTCCCACAGGCAGGCAGCCTGCTAGCATACGTCCAGCTGGAATATGCTACCCAGTGTATTCTGTGTAAGTTATGGGCCCTTTCTCGTGCTGGCCTCACCACAGCGTGTGTGGCTTTTGTAAGGGACCCCATTCGTAACGTTGAACGTGACCGACTGAAAGGGAACGTCTTGGTTACGTATGTAACCCTCGTTCCCTGAAGGAGGGAATGGAGACGGTTACGTCCCCTTGCCACATTGCTGTTCCGCTGAACGGCCGGGTCATTTGGGTCGTTGCTCCTTATATACCCGCTCTGCGGGGCGGAGCTCGCGATGCAAATCCCACGGACCAAGGTACTTTGTGTACCATTGGCTCGTTTTGTACCACTCAAAGGTGATTGGGCTCTCGGGCGAGATCCCATTCGTAACGTCTCCATTCCCTCCTTCAGGGAACGAGGGTTACATACGTAACTGTAATGATAAAACTTCATATACATCCGGAGGAAGGAGGCGGGAACCGGCGGACAATCAAAAACATTTTAATAATACAAAATAAACACAAAACAGCGCACCAGCCCCTCATGGACGACTGGTGCGCACAAAATAAAAACACAACTAAAAGCCCAGGCCTGGTCCTCTCTCGTCCTTCACTGTCGTCGCTCCAGTTTTATATCCTTCCATCTCCTCTGTGGGACTCAAGACCGGTGGTGGGTCGCAGGTGTAGCGGATTTCCCAATCACTCCACCGGCCTCACTCGTGTTCCCACATCCCTCGGCCCCGCCCCACTCGCCACATACCCCCATCGCCCCTCGCAGGCTGGGGGGTACCCTCGAGACTGCGCTCTACTCCCCCCCCCCTCCCTCCGGGGGGGACGGCTCACGGGGACCTGCGGGAACCTGGGGGTAGGACAGACGAGGCGAGAGAAACGGAGATGGAAGGAGGAGCGACAGAGACGAGAGAGGGGAGAGAGGAGAAAAAAATAAAATTCCGGTTCCCCGACGCACTGCTGCTCGGCCCTCCACCAGCTGGGTGATCCCCTCCGCGGTGCCTGGCGGTGGCACTGGACGGCCCTCTGCGGACGGCACGACACTCCTCCGCCGCCCGGTGGACGGCGACGGCTCCTCCGGTTTTGGGCAGCCGGCAGGAGTCCCCCGTTCCCTGCTCCTCCGGATTCCTTCACGGAGGCAGCAGGCTCCGGCCCCCTGGCGAATGGCGCCGACTCCTCCGCTCCCTCACGGATGGCAGCCTTCCCTCCATATGGTGGGCGGTCGGCAGCGAGCTCGCCCGTCCCCCGGCAACTCGCTCCAGTCCACCGCCTCGAGCGTCCATGGCGGCATCCTCCTCGCCTGCTCGATGGCACCGCGGAATCACCACAGCGGCAAGGGATCTTCAGCAGCGCGTCCCTCCTTCTCCCGGGCTTAGGCACCACTGTAATGATAAACCTTCGTAATCATCCGGAAGAAGGAGGCGGGAACCGGCGGACAATCAAACAAAGACTTTAATTACAAAATAAACACAAAACAGCGCATCAGCCCCTCACGGACGACTGATGCGCACAAAATGAAACCAAAACCTAAAATAACGCCCAGGCCTGGTCCTGTCTCATCCTTCACTGTCGTCGCTCCAGTTTTATATCCTTCCATCTCCTCCGTGGGCCTCGAGACCGGCAGGTCGAACAGGTGTAGTTCATCTCCAATCACTCTACCGGCTTCGCTCCCACGTCACTCGGCCCCGCCCCACTCATCACATACCCCCATCGCCCCTCGCAGGCCGGGGGGTACTCCTGAGACTGCGCTCTGTTCAGTTGTGTTTGCACTGTCACAATTTATGCATTCACATGTGGAAAAATGCAATTAAATATACAAATTTGCTTTTGAAAATTGTCCAGAACATCCTTACCTGTCAGTTGATTATGATCAATGCCTGAGAGATCTGCTGCCATTTTCAAATCGCCATGACAAATAGATGGGGTTTTGTGGACTCTGCTCAGTTAAGGAATTCCACATTTGTTCCAACCACTGATCTACAGTACAATATAGAACTGGATTGCTCATGATGTCATGAAAGTGAAGCCACCGTGCCGCCATATTGGTATTCCCTAGTGTATGTAAACAGTCTATCGAATTAATAGGAAATTGTATGATTTTAATGAGCAAACATCACCTAACAAGTCAGCATTTTTAAATCTAAAGTATCTCTGTACATTCTTACAATGCAAACACCCTAGGCATGTAAACATTTTTTATTTTTTTTTGTAATGTCAAGAATTTCCCCTACTTAATATAAAGCTACATTTATTACAGTAGCGAACATCATGAACATGATAAACATCAGACAGGCACGGCCTCAACATATATAACAAACGACAAAGTGCTCATTCAGGAATCTGAAGAAAGATTTATGCTTTGTATACACAGATACCTTAATTCGCCTTGTACAGTTATTCATTATTTCTATAATTTACTTATAATGTTTTTATTCGTACAGTAAGCTAACCGCAAATATTGCAAACATGATTTAATTAACAGCATTCATTTTAAAGCAGGTAATGATTTAAATGGTGGTTAAATTCATTATAATTTAGTAATAAACACATTTGTGCAATCTTGGAGAGTCTGAAATAGATGTTTCTCAATCAGGACAGTGAAAATATAAACATCATTATTTATTCAAAGAAATAACTGACTATATACAGTATGGATTTAAAGACATGAAGCTTTATTTCCAAGATGGTATGTTAATGTAACGACTGGGTGAAGGAGTGGCAGCAGGAGAGGGTGACACAGGAACTGCGGGGAAGTGAGCCGAAGGTAAGTGGTGTTGCTTGGTGGTGGGTTGCGTAGAGTGGACGGGGTTCCTGGGAGACACGGACATCCAACGCAGAAACACACAAGAAAGCAAAGCATAGGTCACAAACATGAAACAACGCTCTCACATACACAAGACGCTAGACAAGCCAATGTATAGGGATGAGTAATGATTGACAGTTGTTGCTGATGACAATTAACGGAGACGCCTACAAACTAATCAGTGCTGACGCGTAACACACAGACTTCACCCAACAAGTGCAAAACCCAGAGATCACGGTTGACCAACCGTGACAGTACCCCCCCCCCCTCTAAGAACGCCTCCTGGAGTTCCCAGAAGGGCCCACCTGCTGATTGTAATAATCAATAAGGGAGTGAACCAGTATGTCCCTAGCAGGTACCCAACTCCTCTCCTCCAGAACGTTACCCTCCCAGTCCACCAAGTACTGGAATCCTCGTCCCCTCCATCTCGAGTCCAGAATATGATTAACCGAATAAGTTGGTTCCCCATCTACGAGACGCGGCGGCGGGGGAACTGGGGTAGGCGGATTAATACGTGAATAAAACACGGGTTTAATTTTGGACACATGGACGGCGGGATGTATTCTCCTGTACGCTGAAGGTAGTTTGAGGTGGACTGTCACCGGACTAATGATCTTGGTGAAAGTAAACGGGCCAAAGAATTTGGGAGCTAATTTGTTAGAAACAGAACGGAGATTAATATTGTTAGTAGAAAGCCACACTTTTTGACCCATAATGTAAATGGGAGGCTTTGACCGGTGGCGACCGGCCTTGGCCTTAGTGCGCTCCCTCATCCGGAGCAGAGTCTTGTGGGCTCTGGTCCAGGTGCGGTGGCACCTCTGGACAAATGTGTGAGCGGAGGGGACCACGACTTCAGATTCCAGACTAGGAAAAGCTGGTGGCTGGTAACCTAAGCTGCACTGAAACGAAGAGAGGCCCGTGGCTGACACTGGTAACGAATTGTGAGCGTACTTCACCATAGAGAGTTCTTGGCTCCAGGAAGAAGGATTCTTGGAGACCAAACATCGCAACGTTCTCTCTAAATCTTGGTTGGCTCGCTCAAACTGCCCGTTACTCTGGGGATGATAACCCGAAGACAGACTAACAAAATTTGGATTTGAATTGGGATCCCCTGTCAGAAACCACGTCTACCGGGAGGCCATGTAACCGAAAGACGTGATCTAGGACAGTGACCGCTGTCTCCTTTGCTGTAGGTAATTTGGGCAAGGGAATGAAATTTGCCGCCTTCGAGAACCGGTCTCCCACGGTCAAAACGACCGTCATTCCATTAGAGGGTGGGAGGGCGGTAACAAAATCTAGTGCGATATGTGACCAGGGTCTCGAAGGGACAGACAGTGGTTGAAGAAGCCCATCAGGAGGCCGGTTAGACGACTTACCACTGGCGCACACTGAGCAAGCCAAATCAAAATCGTGGACGTCACGAGCCATAAGTGGCCACCAGAATCGTTGTTTAACTAAACCCTTGGTTCGGCTTATCCCTGGATGACAAGCAACGTTAGAGCAGTGACCCCACTGAATAACCTCGGACCGTAACTCCTCAGGCACAAATAAACGATTCAGTGGGCAACCGGGCGGAGGCGTTACCCCTTCTAAGGCCGTCTTGACCTTTGATTCGACCTCCCATACGAGTGCTGAGACGACTATTTTCTCAGGTAAAATACACTTGGGAGTCACCGGGCGGGTGGAAGGATCAAAAAGACGTGACAAAGAATCGAGTTTGACATTTTAATTTTACATTTTACATTTTTTTTGTAAAATCAAACTGACCGAAAAAAAAGTGCCCACCGAGCCTGCCTGGAATTCAGTCTTTTGGCAGTTCTAATGTACTCTAAATTCTTGTGATCGGTCCAAATAATGAAACCTACCCCTGTCCCTTCCAACCAGTGACGCCATTCCTATAAAGCTAATTTGACAGCCAACAATTCTCTGTTACCAATGTCATAATTGCGTTCAGCAGGAGATTAACGATGTGAGAAAAATGCGGAGGGATGCATTTTATCGTCCGAGGCAGCACGTTGAGAAAGAACTGCTCCTACCCCCACCTCTGATGCTTCGACCTCCACCATGAACTGCCGTGTGGGATCAGGGGCTACAAGGATGGTAGCCGAAATGAAGCGGCTCTTGAGGTTGGTAAATGCAGTCTCGGCTACATCCGACCACCTGAACGGAGTACTGGGGGAGGTCAAGGCCGTCAGAGGTGAGACTAGTTGGCTGAAATTACGAATGAAACGTCGATAAAAATTGGCGAACCCCAGAAACCGCTGTAGGGCCTTACGGGAATCTGGAGATGGCCAATCTATCACAGCCTTAACTTTGTCAGGATCCATACGTATTCCCTCGGACGAGACGATATACCCTAGGAAGGGGACAGACTGTGCATGGAATACGCATTTATCTGCCTTCACAAAAAGCGCATTATCGAGTAATCTCTGGAGCACTCGTCTGATGTGTTGAACATGTTCCTGGAGAGATGAAGAAAAAATCAGTCAGGTAAACATATATAAACTGATCTACCATGTCTCTCAACACGTCATTAACGAGTGCTTGGAAAACCCCTGGCGAGTTGGAGAGCCCGAACGGCATCACCAAATATTCAAAGTGCCCTCTAGGGGTGTTAAAGGCGGTTTTCCATTCATCCCCCTTCCTGATGCGGAACAAATGATAAGCGTTACGTAAATCCAATTTTGTGAATACGGATGCTCCCTGTAACCTCTCAAAAACTAAAGACATCAACGGTAACGGATAGGTGTTCTTTATCGTGATGTTGTTTAGCTCTCGGTAGTCAAAACAAGGTCGCAGAGAACCATCATTCTTACCCACAAAAAAGAATCCCGCCCCCGCTGGAGAAGAGGAAGGGCGGCTGAACCTCGATGCCAAGGAATCAGAAATGTATTTCTCCATGGCCTCCCTCTCCGGAATAGAAAGAGAGTAAAGCTTGCCTTTAGGTGGAGACTTACCTGGCACTAAACCTATAGCACAGTCATAGGGACGATGCGTAGGAAGAGAAGCAGCACGGGACTTACTGAATACCTCCTTCAGGTCCAAGTACTATGTGGGCACGTTTGAAAACACCATGGTCTCTTTCTGAAAGACAGAAACAGGCACAACAGGACAAGCAGGTTGACGCTGTGATTAATGAATTCAGACAGTGAAGTGGTGCTAGCTGCTTCCATGTTGGGTGAGAGGGTTCTGTAACGACTGGGTGAAGGAGTGGCAGGAAGCAAGTGCGAGATTAATGTAATTTAATGAAGACAACAATACAAGACAATACTGATACACAAATGAAACTGGGAGGAATGCACAGTCCAAGATGGTGGCGATGAGTGAAGAATCCGGAAGGCGGAGGTGAGTTGGCAGCAGGAGAGGGTGACACAGGAACTGCGGGGAAGCAAGCCGAAGGTAAGTGGTGTTGCTTGGTGGTGGGTTGTGTAGAGTGGACGGGGTTCCGGGGAGACACAGACATCCAACGCAGAAACATACAAGAAAGCAAAGCATAGGTCACAAACATGAAACAACGATCTCACAAACACAAGACGCTAGACAAGCCAATATATAGGGATGAGTAATGACTGACAGCTTTTGCAGATGACTATTAACGGAGACGCCCACAAACTAATCAGTGCTGACGCGTAACACACTGACTTCACCAACAAAGTGCAAAACCCAGAGATCACGGTTTACCAACCGTGACAGTTAAGCTTTTCATTTCATTATAGAGCAATATTAACAGAGGCTATTGTACTATTCATTGTAATATATATTCAAATCCTTTTCTGATACTAATACGTTCATGTTTAATAATTCCTGAATAATTATGTTCATAAAAAAAAAAAAATTGTGTTGGATCAGTTACCTTTGTCAGTGCGCAGCAGACACACCCACCTAAATTATTTAAATATATTGCTTATCCTGTCCAAAAAGACCATAATCATTGCAGATAACATCTGAAGTAAAAATGAATTTACATACACATAACATAAAAACTAATCCTGTTTAACTGCTTTGCTTTAAATCGGGTGATTTTAGGTCAGCTGTTTTCATGTGACACAATGGTGCTCTCTGCCGGTAGGGAATAGTAAGATGGTGGATCGAAAACTTCCGGTGGCTTCACTGCCTGTTGGCAGTTTAGAACGTGATGAGTGATCCAGTCATATATAGATCAGTGGTTCCAACCTTTTAAAATAGAGTAAACAAAATACATATTGTTTTAATAGCAGTGATTCAGTTCAATTAACTGTGTGAAGTTCATCATGAAATTGAGTTAATCATGATTATTAGTTAAATTCACCATGATTCATATGATATTCGCTCATTATAAATTCTGTACATTATGAACACAAAGTTACAAAGTGCAGCCTTAACTAGAGCAATGTTGTGCCTGAACGCGTTCATTGAACGATAGTTCATGAACTCGTTCATATTTCGGGCGAACGTGAACTGAACGTGCTGTATTAATGCCTGATGAACGTTACTGTGAACTCGTTCATTCTGGTGTTTGTGAACGGCACGCTCTCTCAGGTTAATTTCGTTCAATAGGGTGCCAGATTTTTATAGAGCCTTCCAGGCGAAAACCCGGCTAAAACACACCGTAAACGGGTCTTAATATGTAGCGGAAAAAACACCCAATCTGGCAACACCAGTCACCAGTGTCGCACCGCCGTCCGCCGCATGCGTGACGCATCATAAAAAAAACACAGCAAACGACAGCAGCATGTAGCAAGAAGGCGTATGATCATTTAAAATAATTTTATGATGTTTATGACAAGGTCGGTGAGAATGGGAGACAAAGCATTAAAGCAACCATGGGGAAATGCTGTCCCCTCAATGCTAATGTAAACCCTGGTTGGATAAGGATTCAAAATTGGATATGAAGATGAAATCTGACGCATAGCTTCATTGTTAAAACTGATAAAATAATTGCTGTCTGTGATTCTATATGAGCTTTGGCAATAATTTTGAAAAATAATAGCTCGCAGCAACGTATGGAAAAAAAGAACTATGAACTAGTTCATTTTTGGAACTGTGAACTTTAGTTCAAAATTTTGTAGTTTGAACTATGAACTGAACTAGTTCATTTTAAAATTTGTGAATTGAACTTTGAACTAGTTCATGTAGAAAGTGAACTTTCCCAACACTGAACTAGAGCACGTAACAACAAAATGATATGTGCATTTAGTTACGCGAGTGTTAAAGTTATTTGAATATTACACACAATTATGTATGTAAAATGTAGAATAAACATGAACTTACAGTTAAACATCTCAATAAGACTGCACTCAACAAGTTTTGCTCTCACAAATGTATCCATGTCCTTTTCTGACAAGAAAAAAAACGACATTTTGAATTATGACTTACCAAAACCCTTTATTTACCTATGTAAAAAGACTTTATAAACCACACGAGCATCAAATCACCTCACTAACGCCACCTATGGCACTTGGTGTGTGTGTGTGCACACTTTGAAATGAATCGAGGCCCTGAAAAGTTGATTCTTTTTCAGGAATCACTTTGCTCCAGAATTAATGAACCAGTTTATTTGAACCGGATCGTCGGTTCTTTTAGACCTGTGGTCTGATGACATTCAGAGCCGTAGCTGGGCTTTTCAGGGCCCCGGTCCAGGTCGTACCAGTGGGCCCTGTTTGAAATTGTTTAATTTGTATGTTCGTTCTATTTATTTATTTTTGCTATTTGCACAATGTTTAAGTTTTTTTCATGTTTTTAGGTCTCCAGATACAAAATAGCACTGCATAGTCTTCACTGTAAATGTATTAAATATACAGTTAAACCAAAATTTATTCAGACACCTTCAGCATTTCTCACATTATCACAGTTAATTTGCTATAGTTTAGAAAATGGAAATAAAATCTGACAAGAACTTGACTGTTAGAACAAATTCATCTTCATAATGTCAGATAACTTTAATAGAAAGGTTTGTATTGGATTACAATCAAGCAAAACTTTGGACTGTTTGTATGAAAATATTTTCACAACTATCAATACTTTGTTGACCGGTTAACAAGCAATGCTTAATTTTGTTTAATGTGTGGTGTGAAAAGGTTGCATAAGCAATTGTAAAGGAAACAGATCAATTTAGCTCAAAGGGAATCATTTAAGATTTTAAAGGGAATTTGAACAGAATCACTGTTTCACGGCTCATCACTGAGATGCCCTGCGATTCAGTGAACGAGCCGTTTAACATCAAATCTGCGCTGGATATTAATATCCAAAGTATAGTGAAAACACTATCAATTAGCACAGTAACAAGATCGGCAGTTTAAGACATTAACTTGTAAGCACAAAACACAAGATACTTCTCTTTTCAATATGAATAAGGCTTTATTAGATAAATCTAAGACATATAAACTAATCTAACACATGAACGCACGCACTCACACATTCACACAAGTTGCAGGGAGATCGAAAGTTAGGGAAAGATGAGTTTAAGAGAATGGAAATATGGAATCCCAAGTTTACAGCAATACGTTAAATTGCATAAACATGAACAACCATCAATCACTTAATTAACCCTCGCATTGAGTTCCTCAATGAGGTTTAAATTATATTAAATACACCAGCACAAATGTCTGAAGGTACATTGCCTGTGTAAAGTTGTCGCTGATTGGCTGGAAGTTCAGTAGTCTTGACAAGGCCGTGGTTGGACGTTGGCTGAAGATGGAGTTGTGTGGCTGGTTGAAGTTGAACAGGCACCCAAGGTCAGGCGTCGGAGACTCGACGTTACAAAACTTAACTCAGAACACGAAACTCTCAAACGGAAAAGAAAAGAAATAAAGTTTGACGAGACTATGTGGTGTTTCTCCTCATCGTGCTAAGTAGCAGCAGGCGTGCAGGCTGAAGCACGCTGGAACAGCGCTCAAAGAACAATGATGACAAACAGCATGGCTAAAAGCTAAAGCTAAGAAGCAAAGCTAAAAGTAAACTAAAAGCAGACATGACTAATAGCAGAAGCAAAGCTAACAACTAAAAGCCAGATTTTATGGTGTCCTGGGTATTTAAACTGGCCTGTTGGCCACACCTCAAATGTTGTCTTGAACAATCAGATATTGTCTTGGCTCAGGGGCATCATAAATCATATGTTTATCTTACCAAGCATGTGGTCCGAATTTTCCCGCTCTTGTAGGGTATAATTTTGGACATGATTCTTATAACACGAATATGATACATTTGATAAATATTTGATTGTCTGGACTAATTCAAGCAAGCAGATTCAATTACGTAGATACTAGACATGACTATGTATCCTTAAGCTATCCCATAGTTATTAAAAGACATACACAATAAGTGATTATAAGATGATAGTCAAATGTGTGGGTTACATATAAATGAATATGGAGTTAAGCGATGGACTGATTCATTTATAAGTCTTTTTGAGTTCATTCTGGTCCATATATATGTACAAAAGACAGTTTATTTGCCATTCTCTTAACACAAAGATTTCTGTGGAGACCAGAGGTTCAAAGCCCCTTCCCCCTTAGGAATTTCAGTCTTGTTCTGCTAGGTGGGGAGGGGGGGGGGGGGGGGGGGGGGAGTCAATGGAAGTCTTTAACTCTCATGGGTTTACATGTGATGTCCAGCGTTGCATTTCAATTACGAACAACAAATTTGACAAATCTCTTCTCCGAATTGAAATTGTCAATAATTGTTCTAGTGGTGTTAATGTTGAAAACTTTTCTGTGAAAGCTTTGGTTGGTTGGTTATCTTGCTTGGGACTTGTGGCACAGAATGTTTTATGACTTCCTGAGGAATTCGGCTCGTGTTTCAAACACAGCCCTGATCGACTCTTTAATTTGTCTGGTTCGAGTCATTTCGGCTACATATCCCCCTTTCGAACGGCGAGGTGTTTTAGCTGAAGACATCGTCGATCGCTGGATAAACAAAGGCAGAAGAAGCAGACAAACACAGCAAACAACAAGACAACACCTCCTTGACAGTTACTGTACTGGTGCAGGCATCAGGTTATTTAGGTACACATGGTTAAGTTCAATTAGTCAATGTAGTTTAGCACATTGAGGATAGTTTAGATCTTTTTGGAAATCGTTTTATTTTGATTCATCAATCAAATTTGTGGTTAACTTTGTTTGGTTCTTCTAGGTTGTCTTACTTTACACATTTAACGTTAGTTTTCTAGTAATCTCATTTTCATTTAAATGAATTGACCTATCTTGCATGGAGCTCTCTGGCTGGTGGATATTAGGTGTTCAGAGTCAATCCTAATATCAGACCTTTGACCCTTGCAGGGTGTCTAGGTGTTTCACCTACTCAGGAAAGAGGGGAAGGAGAATGATAGGTAAAAGAAGAACAAAACAAAACAAAGCTGCTGTGGGTTTTCCTAGCATGGGTTACAACTACTATTGAGCTAGGATGTCAGGTGCAGCTAGTGTGTCATGAACCTTAACTTAGTGTCAGGTGTTCTACCTTTTGTGAGGATGGCTGCACGTTTCTTCATGGTGGGTATGTGTAACTTTGTTACACTAAAAGTTGGATATTCTACCTGTGGGAAGAATACGTTTGTTGAATGTGTTATCAGTAGATGTGGTTACCTCTGGGTGTAGGTAATGTTGTGTGTGTTAATGGTGTAGTGCATGTGTGGTCAGATCTGTTCAAGTCTGTGTTGTCTCCCCCTTTTTCTAGTGTCACTGAAGACTGGCTCTCTGCATCCTTGGCTTGGATGAGGGCGTGTCCATGGTCTAATGGGGGTCAGTCCAGCAAGGCAGGAAGTTCTTTAGCAGACAGTCGGAGGCAGTTTGGCATGGCTGTTTAAAGCTGGGTTGCAAAACATTGTCTCCTATGTGTGCATTCTTCTTGTGGTGCCTTCTTGCTGTAGCAGACTTTCTGACCTTCTGTGCTCTGGTGGTTGCTGTTGCACAGACAGGGAATGTGGTTCTTGGAGTTGGAGTTTATTTGACAGTTTGTTAGTGACTGAGGTTATGTCCTTTGGTACCTCAGATTTTTCATCAACGGTTGGCCGTGAAAGACTTGTTAGTTCTGGGTCGTTGTTGAACAGGTGCTTGTCATCTCTGATGTGGTGCATCAGGTGATCACCGGCCTTCCGTTCTGTCGCTGGTCACAGCGAGCACGACTCAACTTTGTGGTCATATGCATGTGAATTGTCTTGAAGGAACTCTCTCAGTTGTTTCATGACTTGTTCCATGTCTTCTGATGGTAAGCTGTCATGTTCTTGTGCATACTCAGCACTGTGCATGTCTGAGTGGTGCTGAGGTGGGTTTTGTTGTCGCTTACCCACACGAGTTGTTCTTGGATGAGTCAGCTGATTACCCTTGGATGTCTGGTTAGGTTTCCAGATGTTCTTATCCTTTTGGTTTCTTGAGAAGCGTGGCTGGTCCCATGGATTTTTCCAGCAGTTGGGCTGAAAACGGTCGTGGATATGGGCGTCACGCTCTCTGTGCTCTTGATGGAAGCCTCTGGCGTTGTGATGCCACTGGGTGTCGTCCAGTGCAAGGCTTGAGTCTTTGTTGACAGAGTTCAAGAGTGTGGAGGTTCTGTTACCTTTCTTTGAGGCCATCTTCTGCTTGTTATAGGCCTTCTGTGTTAAGTCATGCAACTGTTGGATGGTCATGGAGTTCGGACAGGCCATGACACCTAGATGGTGACTGACTCCAGGGTGCAGATTTCTTAGGAATAGGCTTTTGAAGTTCACATCTTCTTCAAGGTCAGGTTGGTTGTGTGCACCAAAGTAGGCTTGTCGGAGTCGGTTGTACTAAGCTTGTGGAGTCTCCTGTCGGCCTTGTTTGGTTTCCAAGGCAGTTAACAGTCCATGTTCAGACTCTGGGTCTGTAAACTCTTTAATCAGGATCTCACGAAGTCGCTGGTAGTTTGACTTTGTTTGACTGGGCTGTCGATCTAGAAAGTTTCGTACCTCGGGACTGGACGTGGCTCTAAGGAGGTATAACCAGTCTCTGTCAGTCACATGAGGTCTCACTTCCAGATGAAATTCGATATCTTGCAGGTAAGCCTGGATGTCAGGGCTCTCTGTGGAGTCCGGGTTGAACCTGCTGATGTTTTTAGACAGCTTGTTGAGGTCTTTGATGGTCATCCCGTGTGCAGCTCCAAGGTCTTGGACGGGAGGTTTTCTTTCGTTGGCAGGAAAGGGTTGTGTGGCGAAGGCAGGTGAGGTTTTAGGTTGTGGCCCTTCGCTCCTTTCATCATATGCCAGTTCTTTGACGTGGGACTCTGTTCTGCTCAGCAGTGGTGAGGCTAGGAGATGTTTCTCTTTTCTTGGCTCTTGTTTCTGCTTGTAAGCATTTTGGAGTTCTTTTCTGACCATGTAGAGCTCATCGTTGTTATCGTCTAGTTGTTGGGTCAGATTGTCCGTTTCAGTTATGTACCTTTCAAGGTGTTCTTCCAAAGCACTAATTTCAGAATTCTTGTTTCTGATGTCTATCTTGGCTTTCTCTAGTAGCTGTTCGGCATACTGGAGTCTGTTTACCAGGTCTTTCTGAGCAGCCATTGCATGTTGCTGGTCGAGCTGAGTTGCTGCCAGGGCTGCTTGGAGCTTAACATGTTCCGTTGTTTCCTGCTCCCTCTCACTGGGTGCTTTGAGTTGATCTTGAACTTTCACTTCCAGTTTGTCTATGCAACGTTGAGCACGTGTCAGCTCCTCTTGAAGGTGGGTGATGTGCTTGTCGCTCAGGTTTCAGCTGGGTTGTGAAGGCATAGCTTAGTGAGCTCGTGATCTTGACTAGCTCCTCGTGGTTGTTGTTCTGGCTTGAATCTTGTGTCAGGAATC